>NC_045445.1:56761026-56894592 GCF_002776525.5 Piliocolobus tephrosceles
AGAAGAGAAGAGAAGAGAAGAGAAGAGAAGAGAAGAGAAGAGAAGAGAAGAGAAGAGAAGAGAAGAGAAGAGAAGAGAAGAGAAGAGAAGAGAGAAAAGAGAGAGAGAATGGTGTGAGAAAAGGTTTATAGGCTAGATATATATGATGTATATACCTAGGGGCAGAATGTGAAACAAAGTATCCAAAGAGTCCAGGTAAAGGCCACAGAAGTGGAAGCTAATCACATCAAAGTCTATGTCTCCATGAATTTGCAGGTCTCTTTGTGTATATTTGTGTGGGAATCACTCTGAGTTTATATATTTTTCTGCCTTCATTTCTGCCTCTACCTCTGTCTCCAAATCCCTCCCCACTTTATTTTTCCTTTCCTTTTACTGGTAACTGGCCATCACTAGCACTGAAGCATGCTTTCTATCATTTTATGTTTAGGGAGTAGTTTTTTAGTCTCCCTGGTGACTAAAAAAGCCATAGAGTTGCTTTGAGCAGCTGCCAGTGACCACGCACTTGCTCTCCTGGTCATACTTTGCAGAGCTTATAGGGGCCCTGTTCACCAGGGTGCACTCGGTACCAGATAGACAAGGAACAAAACCCTTAGGCGTATGTGGGCTTTTAGTCTTCTTCAGTTCCTATATCATGTGCCTTCAATCATATTCTTATCCTTTCCATGTTTTGTATTAGCCTACAATGTTTGGTCTACAAACTCAGAGAACATGGATTTGATCTTTTTATAAAAATATCAGCTCCAATTAAAATTACATAACGAAAGTATGCTTTGATAATAATAGTAACAATGATAACAGCAATTAACATTTATTAAGTACTTTGTGCCAGACTTTTTTCAACATTTCCTTTATATATTTATTAACTGATTTGATTATCATTATTTTAATTCCAAAGATGAGAAAAGTGAAACAAATAGTCAGTAACTTGCACAAAATCAAATTGTATGTTGGAAGCCTAAAGATTTGAATGCAGGCCTTTGGGCTACAGACTCCAGACTCTCAACCGCTACCCCACACTGCCTCTTGAGTCTTATTAGGAGAAGTAACTATGATTGGTTGAAGGAGAGATTAATGGCAGGGAGACCATCAGGAAGTTAGCAAAATGGTGCAAGAAACAGGTAATGAGGTAGCATGTTGACAGTAGGAAGATAAAGAAAACAATGGATATAAAAGATAGAAGTAAGGAAGAATAAATGGGACTTAGTAACCAATCAGTTATAGCAGGAGAAAGTCAAAGATGGCTCCAAAGTTTGAAGTCTGTTGTGAGACAGAACAATGTCGGCAATAATGAAGGTAGAAGGAGGTGCTAATTTGGTACAGTTTGTCACTTGGTTGTTTGTTTGTTTCAGGGAATGAGAGTAGATGGATTTGCTTTCCCTGATCTGCTGCTACTTAAATTCCAGTAAGCCAATCAGGGACTAAGGCAGCAAGGGCAGGTAGGTGTAGCTTAGTAGCAACTAAGTCAAATGAGACCGAATTTGGAAACTGTCATGTGATCTGACTGTGTGAAAACAGTCTGCCTAATTTTCTGGCCTTACGTTTCCCCATCGTAAAGTGGGAGAAATTCCTGTAAAGCAGTCTTGTTTTGATGAAAAGAAGGGAGTCAAAATAAATGATCCACACGTTTACTTTCTTCTTTTTTAGGCTCTGCCTCTACAGCTGTGGGAAGGCAGAGTAAAAAGTGCTAGTTCCATAAAGGAAAAGTATTGCCTGGCTGCAACAAAAAATTTGTATTGGCATTTAAGTAAATTCAGTTGACCATCTTGTCAGACATCAAATAGGGCATCTTACTTCTAACAACGATGCTCTTATTTTCCCATTCAAGACTCCAAATCTTGAAGTGATATTCAAATCATAGTAAACACAATGTTAGTTATAATAATACCAATCCTTACCAATATTTTAACCTGCAGAATTTCTGAGAGTTGTTCCTTATTTTCCATGCTCACCCTATAGAAACTCATAATTTTATGTACTTCAAGCTTGGATTATTAACACAGACTAAATGTTCTCCTTGATCCCTCTCAAATCCTCTCAAAAATAGTAAAATGATACCTACATGATAGGGAAATAATAAAATTGCTTTCCTGACATGTTGAATTTTTGTTATTATTATGATATCTGCTAGGATTTGAAACTATAGTTCTAGGGGTTAGAAGTATTGGAGTTGGCAGATTTGGGAGTTATCTGAATAGATGCTATGGGAGGTAAGGTCATTGATGAGGAGACTGCATAGAGAAAAAAAAAGGAAAAAAGAGTCAAAAGCTACATCTTGTGGCACACCTAGTACAGGGTCTTGAGTATATCAATATGTGCTGATTGATTTTTAAAGCACTACTTAGCTGACTAACCATTTTCCAGATCTTTTCCCAAGGACAATTGTCTATTCAACAAAATTAATAGCTGATAGTAATATTTTACTTCCACAAAATAATGTCTTCAGTTATAATGTCAAACCAGAATTGTTAGGGAATTAACTTTGTTGAACTGCTATTACTAGATATTAATCTATCATCAGTCAGCCTGCTTTTCGGAAGAAGTTGTATACCGTAAGGGGTTCAAAGTTGCCCTTTGATCTGGCAAAAATTCTCCATTGATTCATCTCCTACAACAAGGTTTGATACATGGCAGGTGATAAAGATGAAAAGTGATTTTAAAAATAAACCATTGTAAAATGAATGAATGAATGGCTTCATTTATATACATAGGAAACACAATATTCAGTAAAATGCTGGGTCAAGAAGAGGATGCATAGTTTCAAGAGGTATAACAGCAGGCTGATGTGGGGAAACATGAAGTACATGTAAGGTCATTCATTAGCTTCCAGGTAGGTCACCAAGGCCCAATCTTAGCCCAAATTCAGAGCCCCATAGAGCTTTTTTTTTCAAGAACAGGATTTAGAGAATTTTTTTTCTCTAAACCCAGGAAAGAGAGGGTAACAATTATCTGGATTTTCCAGACCCATACTGTAAGTTGCAGTAGGAGAAACAGGGACACTGTAGTTACACAGACATAGGTTTGAGCCACACTTCTGTCACTTTACTTTTTTGAGAGAGGGTCTCACTCTGTCGCCTAAGCTGGAGTGCTGTGGGGTGATCACAGCTCACTGCAACCTTGACTTCCTGGGGCTCAGGCGATCTTCCCACCTCAGCCTCCCAAGTAGCCAGGACCGCAGGCACACACCACCATGCCTGGCTAAGTTTTGTATGTTTTTGCAGAGATGGGGTTGTGCCATGTTGCCCAGGCTGGTCTTGAACTCATGGGGCTCAAGCGATCTGCCCACCTGGGCCTTTCAAAGTGCTGGGATTTCAGATGTAAGCGACCTCACTGGGCCTCACTTTCTAGTTGTATGACCTACTGCAAGTTACCTGGAGTTTCTAAGTATTTCCTCGTCATGAAAATGTATTCACTAAATCATCTATACAGGATGCATTAGAACTTAAATGTGATACTATGTGTATCGCTCCTGTCATAGTAACTGACACAATGTAAACACTGTAAAACAATAGTTACTGTCGTTATTACATTCTTTATTCATCCTCAGAAATTGTCAGTATGAAGGAACCGGGATCCTTCTCTGTTCTCCCAAACCCAATGGAAAGTTTCTCTCATTCAAAATTAAGAAATATATTTCCAGGGCTCAGTGAAGAACAGCTCTCATTATCCACTCTAAGTATCATGCTTTATTTAGCTATTTTTAATTCATAATATACATCTACCATTAGAAATGTTATTATTAAAATTGTATTATTACAAAATCAAGAGATGATGGAGGAGGCAAGCTATGCACGTACATCTCTTAACAAAAGCCACAAACCAGTACATTTTGATCATAACCACATAATTTTTGCAACTATAAGTGTGAATTTTTATGATCAGACCAGTGTACACTGATAGAAACAGTTGAAACTCCATCAGAGGATTTGGATATGTAAGGAGATGTCCTAGATAACTAAGCTTAGAAATAATAGGAAGCACTGAGCAACATCCTCAGCCACACATACCATTATTTTTTTTTTTTTTTTTTTTTTTTTTTTTTTTTTTTGAGATGGAGTCTAGCTCTGTCGCCCAGGCTGGAGTGCAGTGGCGCGATCTCGGCTCACTGCAAACTCCGCCTCCCAGGTTCACGCCATTCTCCTGCCTCAGCCTCCCGAGTAGCTGGGACTACAGGCGCCTGCCATCTCGCCCGGCTAGTTTTTTGTATTTTTTAGTAGAGACGGGGTTTCACCGTGTAGATCAGGATGGTCTCGATCTCCTGACCTCGTGATCCACCCGTCTCGGCCTCCCAAAGTGCTGGGATTACAGGCTTGAGCCACCGCGCCCGGCCACACATACCATTATTAAAAGGCTCATGTCTCATAAAGACACTTGAGTGCACTTAAGTGATATAAGTAAATAAAATAAAAACTCTGCTGAAATGTGTGTTTGTATTTAGTTGTAGTCCCTCGCAGCATTTTAGTTGACTGGCATCCTTTGTTTTATAATTCATTCCTTGAAGTGCTGTGGGATGCTGACCAGGGTATTGTATTAGATAGGGGATTTATTTGTGTTACGATGTACTTGTCTATCAAATCACATCAAGTGGCTCTCATTTCTTTAGCTGATCTTCACTATATTAAAAAAAAATAAAAGAAGTGCATTGACAGCTTTAGTGAGAGCAACTACAAGTGGGTTATTTCCCCAAAGAGTTAGATACAGTTTTGTTTATATAATTTGAATTTTACACACTTTAGTACGTACGCAGCTCATGAATATTGATCTACTACCCAACTAACCTACGAATCCTCCGAGAAAGGAAAAGAGCATAAATGTAAAAATCATGTGTGAAGGGAAAGGAGATGGCCACATGGCAGTCCTATGGTCAGGTGTGGCCTTTAGGGTTATTTCTGTCATCTTTCCTTTTCACTTCTAAGACATATTTCATTAACGCCTATCATATGGGAGCAAAACTGATCCCCCAGTCCCTTCAAAACATAATGTTCAGAATTCATTAGAATTAGCAGATACATTTGTAACAAATACATATTTGCTACAAGGTATTTTTTCCAAATAGTTACTCTTTTGATCCACTGCCCATTGAATATACAGAATCATTTTGTATCTGTGACTATAACAAAAAGAATGATCATGAAACCACATTAAAGGAGAACGGACTTAAGTTTCATAGAAGGCAGAACTGCCTACGGAAATGAGATTCAGAGTCAATACTGTCCAGATTTCTGCCTGGAGTTGTGGAAATAAGGCAGGGGCATTTATGACACCTATAAAGTAAATACTTCTATCTTCTTTTAGACAATGACCTTCTCCAGGGCAGAACCTCTCCTACTTATACTCATTCTAATACTTTCTGTAGCAAATCCAGTACCTAGCCTGGACAAAATAACCAATACAAGTGTACCAACTATATGGAGTCAATGCCAAATGTTTGTATATTAGATGTCATGAGAGAAAAGGGTCATACTTAATCTGTGAATTGAAGCCTTGAAAAAACTGAGTGTTGAAAACTGATTCTACATCAGAAAAATAATGATGTACTGGTAGAGAATATTTCCCCAAAGATAAAAATATGTGGAATTACCCATCAACAACCATCTACTTGTCTTTAGAACAGAATACAATAACATTGTGTGCCCCAAAAGGCACTATAAACTCGAAGAATCGCACTAAAAAGTTAGGCAAGAATTTTAAAACACCTTTCTGAAAACATGTTTCAGGCCAAGAACGCCATCAACATTTCTTTCTTTTTTTTTTTTTTTTTTTTTTTTTTTTTTGAGATAGAGTCTCGCTCTGTCATCCAGGTTGGAGTGCAATGGCACGATCTGGGCTCACTGCAACCTCCGCCTCTCGAGTTCAAATGATTCTCCTGCCTCAGCCTCCTCAGCAGCTGGAATTACAGGCACCCGCCACCATGCCCGGCTAATTTTTGTATTTTTAGTAGAGACGGGGTTTCACCATGTTGATAAGGCGGGTCTCGAACTCCTGACCTCGTGATCCACCAGCCTCAGTCTCCCAAAGTGTTGGGATTATAGGCATGAGCCACCGTGCCTGGCCACAGTCATCAAAATTTCTATGGTGGTGTTAGGAATTAGTGATACGTGGGTGGAAAAAATGAAAGGGTTAACTTTTGAGTTTTTAAAAATTTAATGAAAACCAATCAATAGCAAAATTAACTGACATCTACTGACCTAATTTGAATATTCAATTTTCAGGTGGTTTTATTTTACCTCATTTTATTGCAAAAGCTGATGGAAATAAGAAATTCTGTCACAAAATATTGACTATTATGAGAAGTTAATAAGAGGGATAAGAATATAAATACACGTACTTGAGAATGAGTCATGGTGAGTTTTCTTTTACCTGATCTCAAAATTATTAAAGCAGCTTTTTCTCAGATAAAATGAATATACATCTGGAAGTAAGAGCTAGCAATAATATTTACAAAAGTGATGAAAATAGAAACAATCAGGGCATTACATATCGAAACACTTAATATTCTGAATGCAGGCATATAAAATAAAGAAAAAATGCAATTTTCACACTGAATATGCAAAAGTGAAAAATGATTTGATATTAATGGAACAGAGGACTTACAATTTTCTATCCAAACTAATTGCCTTTGATGATATGTGGAAGGAAAAAAAGCTTTTAAGAATTTTCTTTTCACCTGGTTAAGCTATCTTTATAGCTCATAAGCTCTTACGAGGCTTTTAAAAAATTAAAAAGCACAGTAAATTTACAGTTGTACTTCCAACTATATGCATAAATCCTCTCCTCCCAACTTCATATATTTGTCCAAAAAAATTTAAATGTGCTGTCAGCAACATCACGTAATCTGTGCTTTCTATAATGAAGATTTCTACGCCCAAGCCAATTTCAACATTTTTTGTTAGATTATAGCTTTAGAATGTTTTTAATTGAAAAATAAGTGTAATTTTGAAGTCAGAAAAACAAAGTCCCGATTACTAAGAGAACTAATTATTGCCTTCTTTTCCTCAGAAGGTGTGTTAGTTTAATAGATACACACAGTATGGGTCTCCATCCCCTGTGCAAGATAAGTGGGAACTTCCATAGCTCTGAGGTTTGAGAACAGCTGAGCTGCAAAGACACTCAGAAGAGTCTAAAAGCTCCTGCTGAGGGTTCTAACTGCCAGAGCTTTCAAAAATCTGTGTGTTTTTTTTTTCCCAGTAAAGGTACAGCACATAATTACAGTGATGTACCAAATTCAATTCTGTGGGAGGCAGGTTGGAGGACAAGTCAGTGGGAAGCTATGCAGCCAATCTATCCCTAAACGAGATTATTGATCACAGAATATGTGGGAGCGAGCATATCTCCCTTACCAGAATCTGTCTCTAGACAGAGGAAAAGTCTCTGGGTTTTTCTATTTTTTTTTTTTTTTCTCTTTTTTCCAAATGGTTGCACATGATTATAAGCAAACCTAATGATGTGGCTGCTAAAAAAACCCAAAGGTTAGAGAAAGCTTAGTAGCTTAGTTACTGCCTTAGATAACTTTCTTTCTTTCACAATTTCCCCCAGTTTTGTCAATTTTATTGTTTTTTTGTTGTTGGTTTTTGTTCCTAAGACAGGTTCTGGTTCTGTTGCCCAGGCTGGAGTGCAGTGGTGCAATCTTGGCTCACTGTAACCTCTACCTCCCAAGCTCAAGTGATTCTCCCACCTCAGCCGCCCAAGTAGCTGGACTATAAGCACACAGCACCATGCTTGGCTAATTTCTGTATTTTTTGTAGAGACCGGGTTTTGCCATGTTGGCCAGGCGGGTCTCAAATTCCTGGGCTCAAGCGATCTGCCTGCACTCGCCTCCCAAAGTGCTGGGATTCAGATGTGAGCCACCTCGATCAGCCAATGTGTTAATTATTCATTATCATTATTTTAATGAATATTGCAAGAGTAATCTAATTTTTGGCATATTTATAACCCTAACTGATGAGATGATGAGATTTTGTGTCTATGATCTAAGAAGTTAGATAATCATGGAAACACTACAGGGCACTACACAGAGTTAGAGCATTAAAATCAGGAAATAAGGCCAGGTATGGTGGCACACAGCTATAATCCCAGTGCTTTGGGAGGCTGAAGCAGGAGGACTGCTAGAGTCCAGGAGTTCAACACCAGCCTGGGCAACACAGCGGGACTCCATGTGTACAGAAAACTTTTTTTTTTTTTTTTGAGATGGAGTCTTGCTCTGTCGCCCGGGCTGGGGTGCAGTGGCTGGATCTCAGCTCACTGCAAGCTCCGCCTCCCGGGTTTACGCCATTCTCCTGCCTCAGCCTCCCGAGTAGCTGGGACTACAGGCGCCGCCACCTCGCCCGGCTAGCTTTTTGTATTTTTTAGTAGAGACGGGGTTTCACCGTGTTAGCCAGGATGGTCTCGATCTCCTGACCTCGTGATCCGTCCGTCTCGGCCTCCCAAAGTGCTGGGATTACAGGCTTGAGCCACCGCGCCCAGCCCAGAAAACTTTTTAAAGAAATTAGCCAGGCATGGTGGAACTTGCTACTCAGGAGGTTGAGGTGGGAGGATCACTAAAACCTAGGAGTTCGAGGCTGCAATGAGGTATGATCTCACCACTGCACTCCACCCTGGCGGACAGAGAGAGAACCTGCCTCTTAAAAAAAAAAAAAAAAAAATCGGGAAATACTATTTATGGTTTAAGGAGAGGAAAGGTTTCGAAAAGGAGCTTAAACTCTTTTATGTTATCAAATGTCACATAGATACAGAATAAGATAGGACTGAAAGAGTCCACTTGATTTTCCATTCATGCAAATGCATTCAAGAAATATTTGTTAAGCACACGTGAATAAAATCAACATGACTCATCCATTTATAGAACTTGCAATATAGTTGGGATTATAGACAGTCAAGAAGTAACCTCATAAATAAACATTTAATTAAAATCCATGATAATTTCTAGAAAGGAAAATTTGAAAGGTAATCTGGGAGAATTTAGTAGGGAGATCTATTTCTGACTGAAAGGCAAATGACGGTACCACTGGGAAAGCAAAAATTAAGCTATGACTCGAAGTATAAACAAGAGAGGGAGGCAACAAGCGGGAGTAAAAGAGCAGCATGTGCAATGGTCCTGAGCAGGAAAGAACATGGTAAGTTCAAAAATAAAATGTGGCTGAGGCATAGTGAGCAAGAGGCCAAATAGCAGGTGATAAAAGTAGGAGAGGTGGGCAGGTGCCAGACCAGATAGTATATTCTAGGTCACAGTAAGAAGTTAACGCTTTAGCTTCAGTGCTATAGAACAGCACTGGTATTTTAAGCAGATAAAAATTATGATGCAATACAGATACACTCTAGAAACATCATACTAAGAGTTGTGCCGAGACGGATTTGGAGAAGGGCAAAAGTGGTAGTGGGAAAAACAAGATAAATGTATATTGTGATGGTTAATTGCACTGATGATTCTGGCTTGGGCTAAGATGGTGGTGATGGAGACAAAGAGAAGTGAGTATACTCGATGTGTATTTTGGATGTGAACAGGATTTAAGGGACTTTCCTAGTTCAATTTCAATGCATTATTTAAGGCAGAATTCTGATCACCATTGGTTGGACAGTGAATGAGAGCTAAGGAAGTAGAGAGAAAAAGGAGACTGATCTTTGAAAAAAACTGATGCTAGGAAATGGAGAGAAGGCAGTAGCAAGCAGAAACCTCAGTCAGGAAGGATTTTTATTCATCCATCCACCCATCTATCCACTCCTTTCCAGGCAGCAAATGACTGAAGATTTTCTTTTTTTCTCAACAGCAGAGCAGAGTGGAAACTGACAAATTGAGGAAGTAATAAAATAACTAACAGAAGGAAAGCAAATAAGAAATACTACCACCTAAAGTAGGCAGTGCATAACAAAGCCCAAAACTGAAGTGAGAAGATTAGCATGTAGTAGAGCATCACATACACACCCACATACCCACAACCCAGGAGCACAGTGGCTAAAGCACTGGCTACAAATACAGACTGCTAACATTTGAATCATTTGAATTCTGTGACTACTAGTTACTGTGTGACCTTGGACAAGTAAACTAATCTTCCTTGGGCCCAGTTTCCTCCTCCCTCTTTTTTTTTTTTTTTTTGAGACGGAGTCTTGCTCTGTGGCCCAGGCTGGAGTGCAGGGGCTTGATGTCAGCTCACTGCAACCTCCGCCTCCCAGATTCAAGCGATTCTCCTGCGTCAGCCTCCTGTGTAGCTGGGATTACAGGCATGTGCCACCGTGCCCAGCTCATGTTTGCATTTATTTATTTATTTTAAGTGGAGTCTCATTCTGTTGCCCAGTCTGGAGTGCAGTGGTGCTATCTTGGCTCACTGCAAGCTCCGCCTCCCGGGTTCACACCATTCTCCTGCCTCAGCCTCCCAAGTAGCTGGGAGTACAGGTGCCTGCCACCACGCCCAGCTAATTTTTGCATTTTTAGTAGAGATGGAGTTTCACCATGTTAGCCAGGCTGGTCTCGAACTCCTGACCTCAGGTGATCCGCCCACCTCAGCCTCCCAAAGTGCTGGGATTACAGGCGAGAGCCACCGCGCCTGGTCAATTTGTGTATTTTTAGTAGAGATGAGGTTTCATCATGTTGGCCACGCTGGTCTTGAACTCCTGAACTCAGGTGATCCTCTGGCCTCGGCCTCCCAAAGTGCTAGGATTACAGGCATGAACCAACACACCCGGCATCCTCATCCTTAATATGGAGCCATTAATAGTGCCAAACTCACCGGGTTGTCGTGAGAAATACCTAAGTTGGTGGAAGTAAAAATGCTTCTCATAGAATCTGACAAGTTAAGTCCTCAATATTTATTTTGTTTCTATCCATACTAATAGCAACAACAATAATGTTAATGATAACTGAGCTCCTCTTTTTCTGAGGTTTGACACAGAATGAGTAAGTAAAAGATATATAGCTAGAGAAAACTTTGTAGGTAGAAGAGATATTGGAGGTTCTGAAGTCAAAGTGATGTCTTTATTCTCTGGCAAGTAACAGGTTAGGATGTTCGTGGTAAGTTAAAAGAATGGGGAGGAGACAGAAGACTTGAGGAGAGAAGGAAAGGTATGGTATGGCCACTATGGAAAAATGAAAGGACGCAGAATAGGGAGCGAGTGAAATAACTGTTAAAACGGCAGTGAGAGTCTGATTGAGGTAAAGGCTAAAATGTCAAAAAGATACCAATTGACTCACTTCACCAAAGGGAACAGAAAGAAAGAAAGCAAGATAGTCAGAAGTACAGTGAGAATGTAAAGGAGCTTGGATTTCATTCTGTAAATTCAGGGAGATACTGGAGGTTTTCCATATAGAAATCATGTGATAAATACACTAACAATGTTAACAAGAGAAGAGAGCAGAGGCAATGAGCCTTTCCAGTTTGGAGCCTCTCTCATTACTGCAGATGATTCTATTAAACAATTTCCAAAATTGTCCTCACATTGGGCTGTTGATATATGTTTAAGGGTTAAAAAGTGTTTGGATGTATACACACAGAAGTGAATTGAATTTCAGCATACACCTAGAGAAATAAGTTTTAGCAGAATTTCTATTGTTACAGATTTAAATTATACTACTTTCTAATTTCAGGCTCAGACTTGGGCTCAATAATTGTCCTGTAATTCAATTCCATAAACATTTATTTACCGTCCATTTTATACATAATATTGTTCTAAACACTGAAAAGTACACGTTTAAAAGACTAACGTATATCATTGTTTAAAAAAACATTTCCTTGATGTGAATGCAGCTAAACTTTATTGGGCAAATCCTGATTGATACTATCCTAGGTAATTTACATGGTGTAAACTAGTTTGTAATGTCCTTAACTTTTTTCCCCCCACAGACATGTAGCTAAGAATGGTGAGAGTAAATAAGGGGACTAGGTTACTTCATGTACACACAGCCTCAGAATTATTTATGGTTATGTGCATAAACAAGAAATCTCTTCCATTTTCTATTTTGCTTTTAGTTCAGAAGGTATATTGCTTTTTATGTCCCCAAACTTCATTTCCTCAGTGTGGTACCAAGGATATGCCTCTTGAAAGGACTTGCTTGGCAAACTAATACATCTTCCAAGATAAACTGCATTCAGAAAAAAAAAAAAAAATGACTTCAGAGAAATTGTGTAGTATACCTACTGTAAAACTCATAACCATCATGACACAGCTGAATTCTCAGAGGGATATATAGCCTTGCTTCAATTATAATATGAATCCAAGCAGCTCAGGCTTCAAATGTGGACTTTGGTCTAAATAATTGTATTACTCAATATTGTGCTAAATTGCTTTTAGTTAACAAATGATATCGATCAAATTTAGAATTTAGTTAATTCACCTTGTTCAAAAATAAGAGAAATAAATACCTTTCTCAGATGCCATTATATGCTCTATCTGATCCCAATTATACATTCCTGATTTTCTTTGCAAGAATTTGACAGAATCCTTCTACATAAGTGTAGTCAATGCCATGTCTCAAAATTAATAAACTCTAAATATGGGTGAGCATTTATTGCACATGTTCAAAAGGAACATGCTCAGTCCCATCTAGCACAGTTTGACTTTAAACAGGATTTTTAAACTGCAAGGTATCAAATTAGATCAATTCTAACATACTATACTATTTAAAAGTTTACAGAATATTTTGGATAAGGCTGAAAATGTTTGACTATTAGGTCCAATGGTAATTTTTAAATTCTTAGTATGCAAATGGAAAATGTTCAGGGAGCCAGGGTAAAGTTGGTGACCATAATGGAGCTATTTATTCATATGGCAAACAAACTTGCACTGAACACCTAAGTAAAAAATAGCTTTTTCTCCAAGAAATTAAATAAATCATAGTGCCCTCTTTTCCTGCCATTTTTTGTTTTTGTTTTTGTTTTTTGTCAACTATTTGAATAGTCAGTTTGGGGAATACTTAATATATAACTATAATCTGGAATTCAAAATTTATACTTATTCATCTTTTGTACCCCTTAATATGAAGGGCAGGATAAGAAAAAATAATTCATTCTAATAATAATTTAACTACATGATGATTTCAAGACATGATGTATAAGATTTTCTTCCCAACTAAAATAGCACGTTTCAAGCTTTAAATCAATTAATGACACTATATGAAATCTAAAATCCTTCTACTTTTTCTGACACGATATATACCCTAGAAAAAGAGTCTCTATTACTTTGCTAATTATCTAGTAAATATCCTTTTATTTTAACCTATTTTTGGGGGGTCAAATTCTAACATTAAGATCTAAATGGAAGGAAAAATAGCCCACATAATAATAATGTATACTGTTTGGATATATTAATAGAATTAAAAATTGGCACTGTTATACAAAAGATCCCCTGGGATATTTTGAAGTATTTTATGAGTGAGAATATTTTATTATTTTTCAATGCCATGACAAATAACAATAGGTAAAAAAGGATTTTTTTCTGACAGCCAATATTATATTAAATTATGTAGCGATACAGTAATGAAAAAATAATTGATAACTGAAATATTTCTTTTCACTGTTTCTGGCAAGTGTTAACCTCCCAGCTGAGTTTGTGGTCCCTCATGTTGGATACATACCACAACTCCAAATTGTTCAGGCTCACAGAGGTCATCATATTCATTCTTAAGCTCTGCTAATTCATTGAGTATCTTCTGCTCAGGAAGATGTTTCACAAGGTTCTAAAAAGAAATAAAAGTATAAAAGTTTAGTGTTTTAGTATCAGAATTTTAAAACATGCATTAACAATTATGAAAGTGATTAATTAGGACAGGAAATTTCTGATTATGGTTCTGTTATGGTACCAGAGTATCAGCCCTTCCCCGCCCCTCCAAAATTTGACCTAAAAATGAACTACAATAAATTGTGAATAAAATGTATAAACTTGTTTGGTATTTGTACAATATAGCATATACATATTGAATAAAAGATCATATAAGAATAAATGGTATTCCAAAATTGAGTAAACTTCTGGGACTTAAACATATAGAATAATTTTTAGACTTTGTTTCTAGTCATAAAATTAGTCAATCTAAACTAAAAACAGAAAAATACTATGTAGAATTTGCTTATATACAATAATAATAAAAAAGAAAGGATCAACTCTACTATTCATAATTTTTCAAAACCTGGAATCATCTTCAATCTTATAAATTACACTTGGTTTGCACAACATCTCCCATTACCTACAATGTCTATATTTAAGTACACAATGCATTCCTACTTTTAATGGAGAATCAAGCAAAAGTGATGAAGTCTGATGCATGCTCAAATTTGATGACTCGTATGAAGTGAATGTGTCCCTCCAAAATCCTTATGCTGAAATCTAATTCTCAACGTGATTATTCTTAAAGGCAGCGCCTTTGAGGGGCAGTTAGGTCGTAAGAGTGGAGCTCTCACAAGTACAATTAGTTCTCTGTTAAGAAGAGGCCAGAGAACTAGCTTGCTGTCTTTCCACAATGGAAGCATGCAATGAGAAGTTAGCAGTCTGCAACCCAGAAGAGGGCCCAACTACAGAAGAGGGCCCAACTATGTTGACATCCTGAACTTGGACCTCCAGCCTCCAAGATAGTGAGAAATAAATTTCTGTTGTTTATAAGCCTCCCAGCCTTATACAAAACACCCCAGCTAACAAAAGCAAAATGTACATTCTTCTCAAGTGCACATAAAACATTTTCCAGGATAATCATGTCAGGCCACAAAACAAGTCCTAATACATTTTAAAAAATTAGTATCATACAAAATATCTTTGTGATCACAAGTGAATGAAACTAGAAAGGAATAACAGAAGGAAAAGTGGAAAATCCTCAATTATGCAGAAATTAATAAATAAAATTTTAAGCAACCAATAGGTCAAAGAAAGAACCACAAGGAAAATTAGAAAATACCTTGAGAGGAATGAAACTACAAATACAACATATCAAAACATATGGAATGCAGTGAAAGCAGTGCTAAGAGGGAACATTATAGCAGTACATGTCTACATTAAGAAAAAAAAAAAAAGACTTCAAAACAATAAACTAACTGTACATCTTAAGGAACTAGAAAAAGATGAGCAAACTAAAGCCAAAGCTAATAGCAGGAAGGAAACAAAGATTAGAGAAAAACAAGATAGAAAACTTAAAACCTGCCTGGTGTGCTGGCTCGTGCCTGTAATCCCAGCACTTTGGGAGGCTGAGGCAGTTGGATCCCTTGATCTTAGGACTTCAAGACCAGACTGGGAAACATGGCAAAACCCTGTCTCTACAAAAAATACAAAAATTAGCCAGGCCTGGTGGCTCATGCCTGTGGTCCCAGCTACTTGGGAGGATCACTTGAGCAAAGGAGGTTGAAGTTGCATTGAGCTGTGATTGTAACACTACACTCCAGCCTGGGCAACAAAGTGAGACCCTGTCTCAAAAAGAGAAACAAAAAAACAGAAAAGAAAAGAAAAAGAAAACTTTAAACCAATAGAGAAAATTAATGAAACCAAGCCAAAAGTTGTATATTAAGTTGTATATTAGTCCGTTTTCATGCTACTGATTAAGACACACCCGAGCCTGGGAAGAAAAAGAGGTTTAAGGACAGGCGCAGTGGCTCACACCTGTAATACCAGCACTTTGGGAGGCCAACGCAGGCGGATCACCTGGGGTCAGGAGTTCAAGACCAGCTTGGCCAACATGGTGAAACCCCATCTGTACAAAAATACAAAAATTAGTCGGGCGAGATGGTGGGTGCCTGTAATCCCAGCTACTCGGGAGGCTGAGGTGGGAGAATTGCTTGAACCTGGGAGGCAGAGGTTGCAATGAGTTGAAATCATGCCACCGCACTGCAGCCTGGGCAACAGAGCAATACTCCGTCTCAAAAAAAAAAAAAAAAAGGTTTAACTGGATTTACAGTTACACATGGCTAGGGAGGACTCAGAATCATGGTGAGAGGCGAAAGGCACTTCTTATATGGCAGTGGCAAGGGAAAATGAGGAAGAAGCAAAAGCAGAAACCCCTGATAAACCCATCAGATCTCGTGAGACTTATTCACTATCATGAGAATAGCACGGGAAAGACTGGCCCCTATGATTCAATTACCTCCCCTTGGGTCCCTCCTACAACATGTGGTAATTCTGGAAGATACAATTCAAGTTGAGATTTGGGTCGGGACATAGCCAAGCAATATCAAGTTAGTTCTTTGAAAAGGATCAAAACAAACAAACAAACAAACAAACAAAAAATGCCACAAACCTTTAGCTAGATTGATGAGTTTAAGAAAAAGAGAAAACTCTAGTAATTAAAATCAGAAATAAAAGTGGACATTACTATTGATTTCATAAAAAGAAAAAATTACAAGAGAAAATTATGAACAATTATTTACCAAAAATTTTAATAACCTAGAAGAAATAGACTAGTTCCTAGAAATTAAAAAAAAACTACTAAAATGGACACAAGAAGAAATAGAAAATCTGAATAGATCTATAACAAGTAAGTAGATTGAATCAGTAATCAGAAACCTCCACATGAAGAAATGCATAGGACCCAATAGCTTCACTGATGAATTCTACCAATATTTAAAGAAGAATGTATACCAATTCTTCTCAACTTTACCCAAAAAATGAAGATGGGAAAACTTCCTATCTCTTTCTATGCAGCCATCATTACCCTGATAAGGAGGTTGGTAGAATATACTACAAAAAAACTCTAGGCCAATATATCTTATTAATACAAATGTAAAATTCCTCCAAAAAATACTAGCCAACTGAATTCAGCAGCATAAAAAAAGGAGTATACACCATGATCAAGAGCAATTAGGCAAAAAAGAAACAAAAAGACATGTAATTAGGGAAGGAAGAAGTAAAAGTATTTCTGCTCACAGATGACATGATCTTATATGTAGGAAACACTAAATCATCCGCAGAAAACTGATGGAGCTAATAAATGAATTCAACAAAATTGAAGGTACACAATCAATGTGCAAAAAACAGTTTGCATTTCTATGCACTCACAATGAACAGTCTATAAAAGAAATTAGTAAAACTATTCAACTTACAATAGCATCTGCAATAAAATACTCTCTCACACTCAGAAGAACGGCTATTTTCAAAACAGTGGAATATAACTCGTGTTAGTGAGGATGTGGAAAAACAGGAACACTTGTATGTTACTGGGGGGAATGTAAAATGATGCAGTCCCCATAGAAAACAATTTGGTGGTTCCTCAGAAAATCAACACAGAATTAACATACGACTCCAAAATTCCACCCCTAATATGATGGTTATGTGTCAACTTGAGTGGGCAAAGATGTGCTCAGATTAAACATTATTTCTGGGTATGTCTGTGAGGGTGTTTCAGGATGAGATTAGCATTTTAATTGGTAGACTCAGTAATGTTGATTGCCCCCTCCCCCGTATAGGTGAGAATCAGCCAATCATTTGGGGGCCTGAACAGAACAAAATAGCAGAAGGAGGAGGAATTCATCCTTTTGCTTCCTGTCTGCCTGCTTGAGCTGGGACATTGATCTTCTCCTGTCCTTGGACTGGGATTTACACCGTGAGTTCTCATGGTTCTCAAGCCCTCCGACTGAGGACTTGGACCAGATTTACACCACTGGCTTTCCTGGGTCTCCGGTTTACAAATGGCAGATCATGAGACTTCTCAGCTTCCATAATGTAGTGAGCCACCTCCTCATAATAAATCTCTTTATGTACACACGCACGCGCACACACACACACACACACACACACACACTCTATTGGTTCTGTTTCTTTGGAAAACTCTAATACGCTTAGGTATGCACACAAAAAACTAAAACCAGGAACTCAAACAGATACTGTACACAAATATTCATAGCATCATTATTCAATATCCAGAAGGTAGAAACAACCCATCTGTCTATCAGCAGAAGTATTGATAAAATGTAGTATGTACATACAATGGAATCTTAGTCATAAAGGAATGAAATTTTGACACATGTCATAACATAAACCCTGCAAATATTTCACTTAGTAAAACAAAACAGATATAAAAGAACAAATATTGTATGATTCCACTGATATGAAGTATCAACAATAGGCAAAAAGTAGAATTGAGGTTACCGGAAGCTGGGGGTAGAAGGGTATAAGGAGCTATTGCTTAATAGGTTTAGAGTTTCTGTTTGGGATGATGACAAAGTTCTGGAAATAGTGGTAATGGTTGTACAACAACACAAATGTACTTAATGCTTCTTTATTATACACGTAAAATGGGTAAAATGGTTAGTTTTATGTTACATATTTTTCCACAATGAAAAAGATAACTAGGGTAGGGAACACACAATATTATACCTCCACTATAAGTACCCTTTTGTTCTCCTCATTTATCTCTTCCCTCCTCCCACTCAATTTTGCCTTTCCATTAAGCTCTGGGCCTGCAATGGCACCAATCATCTAATCAATGAGACCCGTTCTAAAATATTGCACCCTTTGACTTAAATATAAATATGGATATAACCACATATATGAATACTAAAATGAAATCAAGGGCATCCATTATTTTGCTCCATTAGTTTTATTTTCTCTTATAGAATAAGAAGGTAAGTAAATATCAAGATATTATTTCCATTTTTTCAAATATTTTTGATGCATGGAAATTACTCAATTGTTTTTAAAAATTGTTTCTACTGATGGGATTTTTTTTGTGAAGTATGTATGTTATTAAGAAAAACAAAGACTCAGTTTGGTAACTTGCATAATTTTCACCACAGTGAAATCAAATTAGAAAGATTAAGATCATTAAAATTATTTAAAATCAATTCTGCATATTTAAAAATCTCCACCTCAATTTTAAGCTATAACTGTGAAAATAAGTATTGTGGAGTGAATCAAGCCTAAAATATAATTTTAGCTGGGAATGTGAAACTTTTGTTATTTTATTTTTCTTCTAGCTATAGGTAACCTGTTATTTTCAGAATGAAGGCACCACAGTGGGAGGTGACATATCTTTTCTTTCTCTATTCAGCTGTATGAAATATTTAACACATTTAGTGGCCTTGGATGTATTCTGACTCTGAATATCATCTTATGAGTTATAAGCTTATATAACTGCCATTGTTTAGTAGGTTGTACTTGCAAATTAGAATAAAACTCACTCTCAAATGTGCAGCAGATGCAGACTACCACGATAGTACATATTGCTCTTATGAGTCACCTACCTGTAGGATCTCATGTTGCAAGTGGTCCTTGTAGTCAATGCCTAAACATATCTGATTTTTTTATGTATGTATATACTAAGCTTTGTAGACAAAGATGTAGTACAAGGTTGGGTAGTAGTATTTTTTCATTCCCATAAATTCCTAAATAAAAGAGGAAGGAAGATAATACATAGAGACAGAGATGTAATGGTATTCATTTACCTCCACTTCACCTACTCATCAAAAGCATACCAACAGAGAAAATGGAAAAAAGGCAGGGGTTCAAGGCACAGCTTGACACTGATACACAGAGTCCTAGGAATCAGCCTGAAGTCTGTCTGTGTGGTGGACTAAGGGTGCTCCCAGGAAAGACATTTTCTAAAGGAAGAGAGGTCAAGCAGCAAGCAGACAGGATTAGTCCAGTGAGAAAACCTGCAATTTGGAAAGAGTTAGGGTGATTCTGAGTGCACTATAGTTGTTTCTCGGATGTGATTCCAGGCCCAGACTATTCATCCCCAACGTGGTCAGATGTCTGAATACTGTGGAAAGGAGAACTGTGTGAAGAGCACTGCTTTGGTACTCCTCTAATCAAGTACATTTAAAAAGGAAAGCAAGGAAAAAAATACATGTTCCCATACTTTGCCAAAGAACACCCCACACCCTTGGCACCTAGAAGGCTTCAATACACCACCAGCTGTGCCCCGTGGGAAACTCCTCCCCTCTTCCCACACACAGTTGTCCCCAGGGGAGAGGATCAAAACAAGAACCCACAGTTGCCACATGGAAGCTGGCAAAATTCATTCAGAGAACGTGTAAGCTATTCCCTGAGACCTCTAGAAACATCTAATGTTGAGACTTTTGATAAGAGTCAGGGTCCTGCAACAGCAGCTATGAGCAAGAGCAAGAAAAATACAGGTGAACTGACATAGATCAGGCTAGGACAGTTGAACTGTAAAATTCATATTGCCCCAAAACTCTGTACTTAAAAGAAAAATAAAATAGCTTTTGAATTTAATGCTTCGTTGATACAACAATTGCTTCTGTTCTCTAAATAAACTGCAAAGGTGAGTTAATAGTCGAAGACCACCCTTTATGCTCACTATAAGTGAAAGGCTGTTCATAGTAGTAAAGGCTAGAAGTGATAAATTTTTAAGTACAACAGATTCTGACAAACTGTGAGTTGATAGGCAAATATCCTGGAAAGTTTCAAGGCACAAGCCCTTCAATGTCTCCCTCCCCCTGCTGCTGCTTACTACTGTGCATATATTTTGTTTTCAAATATTTCAGGATTTGTGTTTAAAAGATCAATTCTGGATAAGTATGAAGGTTTCATCCTAGAAAATGTCAATGAACTGAAGTTCACAAAGAAAACAGCAAAAAAGAAAGCAGCAACTATGTCACTGATTGAGCAGAGTTTTCTTCATCTTTTATGCATCACAAATTTACATTCTGATGACTGTCAGTGTTATGCGAAGGAATTTCTATGAATAGACCACATGCTTTTAACTACGTTTTACATTTTGGGAATGATTCTGTAATACTTCCAAAACTTTATTTCCTTTAAATGTTAATTGAACACTTAAAGGTTAGTTAAGTAAAGGTATTGAACCATAATGCCCTTTCCTTCTTGCAAAAACAGAACCTTTCTTTTTTGTTTCCTATCTCATTAAGTCACTTTACTAGTAGAAGAACTAGTAGAAGAACAGCGTTAGATTCATTTTGATGAAGACCATCAATTCCACATAAATGGATTGGGGCCAATATTTCTTTATAAAAATACATATTTTATATATATCTATGAATAATGTCTTACTTTAACTTATGTTGACAATTGTGTATTTTTAAAAATCCAGATAAGAAACATTTCCCTTTGCTAGGCGCGGTGGCTCACACCTGTAATCCCAGCACTTTGGGAGGCCGAGACGGGTGGATCATGAGGTCAGGAGATCGAGAACATCCTGACTAACATGGTAAAACCCAAACTCTACTAAAAATACAAAAAATTAGCCAGGTGCGGTGGCAGGTGCCTGTAGTCCCAGTTACTCGGGAGGCTGAGGCAGGAGAATGGCATGAGCCCGGGAGGTGGAACTTGTAGTGAGCTGAGATAGCGCCACTGCACTCCAGCCTGGGCAACAGAGCGAGATTCCATCTCAAAAAAAAAAAAGAAAAGAAACATTTCCCTAAAAGTCCCTTGGCTAAATCTCTATCATCATAACACATCTTTTCCCCATTTTGCTTGGTCAGAAAACACAATTCCTTATCCATGTTTTTCAGAACTTTCTTATGGTATATGGCTTAAATCACTGTGTATGTGTTTACTGTTCTTAAATCATGTGTTCTTTTACTTTTCTTTGAATTAAATGACAGTTTCATGCTAGTGCTTGGTTCTATACTTATTTTCTGTTTTATTCATCCATTCTGCCAATATACACTGAATGTCTACTACGTGACTACCACCATGTTAACCACTGGAGATTCTGCCCTCATAAAGATGACAGGGACAAAAGGGCTATGTATGTTCTTGTTTACACAGTGGAACACAATCAACATATGAATTAGTAGTTTGTCTTCCATTTGATCAAAAATACATTTTCCATCAGGTGGTGATGGCACAATCTTCTCCTTTTGATATAAAATTCCTAACATTTCCAAAACTCTTGGCATTTGACTCCAAGAATCGACATACATACTGAAGTCTGTTAAAATGCTGATTACCTGATTACTCCTAAAGCATTTGGGGATGGGGCATTTCAAGCCCTCAACATGCAGTCACTATTTTCAAAAACCCATTAGTTAATAAAATAACACACAAGCATTGAAAATTGATGAGAAAATTCCTGACCTTGAAGTAACAAGTGTGTCTTACAAATAATCAGGGATTTAAAGGTTTCCTATCTAATCTTTAATCTAGCCCAGGCAGAGAAACATATCCTAAAGAAATGATTTTAAACTCTGACACTTAACATTCAGATTACACTCAGTTCCCTAGAAGGCGCATTGACTTTCCCATGATCAGTATCACCTCAGTGCTGATAATGCCAAACGAACATCTCCAGCCCTGACCACTCTTAGGCATCCTCAAACTCCATGTTTCTAACTGACATTCCCACCCAGATGACCCATCATTAACTCAAATTGAACAAATCTAAAAGAGAACCCATCCTCACTCTGACCCATCCCTACACCTTATCAGCTTCTCCTAATGGCTTCATTCTGTCAACAGAACTGGCATCCTTTTCATCTTCTAAGCTTTCAAACTGGCAATTACCTTTCAGTCACACTTCTGACAATTTTTCCTAAAAAAAAAATCTTTCAGGTTCAACCCTTCCTTTCCATTCCACAGTCAAAAATCTGGACTAGGGAAATTACGTAGTAACTAAACATTTCCTAATTTAAATTCAATTAAATTCTTCAAGGGGTTATAGCCCTGTACTAAATAGATCAGTGAATATCACAGATATATTTACTAATATAATAGAAAAAATAGTGATTACTTTATATGTAAAAAATTTTACTTCCACTAATGTCATGATCCTATTTGCACAATAAATGTATTGTTTTCTACATCATTTATGATTTACAATATAAAGGATAATTATGAAAAGTACTCCTTTGATGCTAATTACCTCTTATTTTGTTTATATCCTATTTTGTACTCTAAAATAAAAATTATAAACCATATTAAACATAAAAAGTGATATTAAGCATTAAAAAGTAGCACATATAGAATAACTTGATCACTATGAGTATTGAATAGCAGCATCCAAAGTATGTATGCCCATGTCTAAATGTAATGATAGCAACAGGAGGCCGCCAAATGCCTAGGCATACATGGGTGGGTACTCGGTGAAATGCCAACTCCAGGCCGAAGACAGTTTAAAGCTTGAAAGCCAAGCTGCAAATTAAATCCATGGGCAGGATTGAGAACTTGTCTTTCTGTTTGGCGTGCTTTCCTCCGATTGATTCTCATCCTTTACCTATTTTACATATACCTACCCTTTCCTAACTGGTTCTCTTTTTTCTTTCTTTCTTTCTTTCTTTTTTTTTTTTTTTTGAGACAGTCTCACTCTGTTGCCCAGGCTGGAGTGCAGTAGCACAATCACTCCTTACAGCAGTCTCAACCTCCTGGGCTCAAACGATCCTCCCAACTCAGCCTCCCAAGCAGTTAGGACTACAGGCTTATGCCACCATGCCTGGCTGATTTTTAAAAAAACTGTTTATAGAGACAGGGTGTCACTATGTTGCCCACACTGGTCTGGAACTCCTGGGCTCAAGCAATTCTCCTGCCTCCACCTCCCAAAGCACTGGGATTAGAGGTGTGAGCCCCTGTGCCTGGCCTAGAATAGATTTTCAACAGACAAAATAGGTTGACAGATAGATGATACCCTGTTAATGTTTTTTTTTTTTTTTTTTTTTTTTTTTGTTGAGACGGAGTCTTGCTCTGTCGCCCAGGCTAGAGTGCAGTGGCCGGATCTCAGCTCACCGCAACCTCTGCCTCCTGGGTTCACGCCATTCTCCTGCCTCAGCCTCCCGAGTGGCTGGGACCACAGGCGCCCACCACCTCGCCCGGCTAATTTTTTTTTTTGTATTTTTAGTAGAGACGGGGTTTCACCGTGTTAGCCAGGAGGGTCTCGATCTCCTGACCTCGTGATCCGCCCGTCTCGGCCTCCCAAAGTGCTGGGATTACAGGCTTGAGCCACCGCGCCCGGCCCCTGTTAATGTTATATTCTGCTTTCGTTAGATATCATCTTATCATGGCCATGACAAACTGCCACAAACCAATGCTAGGATTCATTATTATAAAATAGTACATGTAGATGCTTCCAAAGCTGAATTCTATCCTCACATTCAAGACCCATATCATTACAGCACCAAGTAAATCACTTCAATTAGTTCAAAATATTTATAATAGAAAACTGCCATACATGATGATCGCCTATCATTAAGTATTTAGTTCTCTGTTTTCATTTAAGTACTAGTTAAAGGTGCCTGTATCGAAAACAAAGTATACAGTTATCCATTAGACTAAAGAAATACAGAGTCAAAATGGAGCATCCATAATACCCTGGACATTTTGACACATCTGGTATCTATGTCAAGCTAACACATTTTTCTTTAAGCAGAAACAACGCTTGTCATCTGCAGAACTTTAAATACACTAACCTGAAAATGGTGGCAGATTATCAATATCTAATGTTTCTCTCAACTTCCCAATAAGAGAGTCATAGAGATACTTTAGAATAGACATCTGCTTCCAGCAGTGTAGCTGATTAGTTACCCAGAGGGACTGTCAATTTACAGAATACCTAAAATGCTGAATAGACTTCTTTAAAAATATCTTCAGATGAAAAGCTAACTTGGCAAGACATTTTTAAAAAGTTCTCATTACTCACCCTCCAAACTCCCCAATGGGGAAAAAAAAATTAAAGCACTAACCCAGACACATAACCAGACACTGAAGGCCAAGACTATCGTAGGAATATCTACCAAACTCTACTGGTCTACAGCTTTTACAGAACCTCAAAAGGTAATACCTCCAGAAAAGGGGTGGTTTTGGAGAAAATAACAAAGCCCACCTACAGAAGAAAACAGCAAAGAATTGTGTCTGGTTTTGCCTTGACTCTGGGATTGGAGATAAGAGACTTCTCTGCTGGAAACTTCTAACCACAAGGCGACACCTCTGCTCTCCACCAAGCAAGTTTTGGGTTAGAACTGAAACTACCTAGTTGTAAAAATATATGCTGATAATTTATAGTTAAAGTGATTATTCTTTGGTAGTACTCCCAGGTAGAATAGAAAGATTATCTCTCAGGGAATGTCAATTTAGACTACAGCTCAGTTAACAATTGAACCCAGAATATGGTGAAATAATCTCTTCATAGTGCTGAGAAAAAAAAAAAATTGACAAGCTAGATTTATATACCCAGTGAAAATATATTTTCAGAACAAGGTGAAAAAAAATAATTAGAGAAAGAAAAGCAGTGTTTGATATGACCAGAATCTCACTAAAAGTCTTGCAAAAAGACTCGTTTCAGTTCCAGCTATTAGGGACTCTGAGGTAGGGGGACTGCTTGAGTCCAGGAGATTGAGACAAGCCTGGGCAACACAGCAAGACCCCCATTGCTAAAATAACTTTTAAAAATTTGCTGGTCATGGTAGTAAGCCTGTATTCCCAGCTATTCAGGAAGCCAAGGTGAGAAGATCTCAGAAGACTGAAGCTGCAGTGACCTAGGATTGGACCACTGCACTCCAGGCTAGGCAACAGAGCGAGACTTTGTCTCTAAAAATAATTATAATAAATTAAAATAAATAAAATAAACAGACTTGTTTCGAAAAGAGAAGTAAATGATCCTAGAAGGAAGTTTTGTCATATAAGAAGAAAGGTATACAAAAAAGTTAAATGTGTGAGTAAATCTAAGTGGGGAACAGGTGGTGGAAAGCAGGGAGTTGTGGGGTTGCTGAGATGGAAGAATCGCTTGAGCCTGGGAGGTCAAGGCTGCAGTGAGCCAAGATTGCCCCACTGCACTCCAGCCTGGGCAAGAGAGCAAGATCCTGTCTCACAACAGAAACAAAGGAAAAATCTAAATAACATATATTTTAGGGGCACATCCATATATGGCAAAAGAAAGGCATGGGGTTGATGAGCCTAAGATTGAGAATAGTGGTTTCTTCTGGGGAGAAGGGTAAACAATGGCTTCACAGCAATGGTAACGTGCGCACCCATGGTTACATTTTATTAATACTATGCTTTGAACTGTACACATACAGCATAAATATTAGAGCCATATCTGAAATGGACCTTTTCTTAAACTTAATTCAACCTTCTGTTCTCAGATAGTCTTTGATTACTCTGGGAGAGTTTACATTGTTGCCTTAAAATTTTACAATTCGGGATTTAGCCTTCCTTTAATCTGATCCAATTCAATATGCATTTCTTTTGATTAGTCATTCAGGGACATTTTTCAGCTGGTCACCATCATCTAGATAATGACCCTTCACTTCTGTAATGTATAGACACACTCCTGGGTTTGCTTTGGCTTTTTGTGGACCCTTTCTAAATATCCCATACATTTTCACAAAGAGAATCATCAACTGAGATTAAAAAGAATGAGATCAGGGGGACTGGGACTGGAGGGGCAGTAAGCCCCAGGGCACCTGGGCATTAGGCCCGGGCATGGCAGGCAGCAGTGGCCCACTCTCCAGCCCACTGCTGCCCCGAAACTCTTTCTCAAAAACAAAACAAAACAAAAAAAAGGATCAGAGACAATCAGAGGATCACAAACAATTCTTACTCTTAGTCATTCATTTGTACTATGAACTGAGGGGAGCTAGTCAAGTAGATATCGAAGAAATCCTACAACAAATCACAAATCTAGTTTTCTTTGATATATTTTCCCCTTGAAGCAGTATTCAAATTATCTATACATATAACCTATATAAATGTATTTGGTCTGGGACACTGTTTCTAACAGATATAAAGCAAATAACAGTCTTCACTCCAATGTTTAAGAATTGATTATTTTCCCAACTGGCAATATGTGTTCACGTTTATTTATAAATATTCATCAGGCAAACTCTACCACCACTCTACCATCAAATGAAATGCAACGAGACAGATCACATGTAAAGATGATCTAGAACATATGCCAAATTCCATAAAACTACAACGATTAATTAACATATATGACAATATATGGTGACCCAATACATTTATTATCTGATGACTGGCTTTATGTTGGTTGAGGAGAGTTTATCCTGGCTTTATTCAGATGTAGTCCCACTCTAAGCAGTCACTTCTATATGACTGCTTACTGTGCCGCCAACTAGTTACTCATCCTCTGAAAGTCCACCCTCTTGATGACATTTAATCTGTTGGCTCTTCTGAGGAGACTTGGCCCTAAGATCAGATAAGACAAGACCATACTTTCAGGATCTAAGGAGGATGCCTAACATTCCCAAGCTCTCCTTTAGGGAAGCTCAACTCTTCTCTAGACCAGTGACACCTCTAGTGCAAAGGGAAAGCACAACTTCACATGAGAGGCGTACCGTTTAGCATCTGTTGTCTTTGTAATACTTCAAATCTTCCTCATGGATTTAGGGCAGCCAAAAACAAAGCTTCCCTATTTACAATGCTACTCATCACTGACAGAAAGTCTCTTCATCTGGAAGTAGTCACGATTTTATTTTTAAAATTATATACAACATGGAACCTACATAACCAGAACCAAGTGGCTGTTCTGCTTGGATCTAGTGTACCGAACACACTGACTGCATGCACTTAGGATAATGAAGACCATCGGTATTCTCTTGGGTGAACCAAAGTCCCCAAAATAGGCAGGTGAAACCCAGGAAACTGTATAGATGAGGATAGATTTCATCTCTCACTGCACAAGAAATTTCAAAGTCATCTATGACAGAAATATTTAGAACTGGTAGAAACACGAAGCATTAATCAAAATGTTGTGTAAATATCTATTTGATATTGTATGGAATTTTTATGTTTACTTCCATGAAGACCTTTTATTCAATAAAGGACACTGGGTGGTTCTTATAATTCTCAGAAATATTTGAGAGATAAAACAGCCCTAAATATTCAAGAAAGGGAAATCCGTAAACCTGAAAGTAAGTTTAACATAGAGTGCTCACCCATTCAATATAGCCCTGTAGAGGGGACTAGCCTAACTAACAGGCTCCAGATATCTAATTGAAAATATCACAAAATCACATGATATAACAGTTATCATATAAACTCTGTATCATGCATCTGATTCTAAAGCAAGTAAAAAGAATGACCAATACAAAGAATGCTTATGATATAGCTCAGAATGTCTGCATCATATGCAAAGACCCTTTTCAAAAGATTATGAATAACACAGTAGAAATGAGCAGATGAGTAGGTTCCATGGTGTAATGGTTAGCACTCTGGACTCTGAAATGAGCAGATGAAGAATGGAGAGAATGTTCAGTCTGGCTTACAGAGGAGGGAGTATTTCCAGGAGAAAGTCGGTTTTTTGTTTTTGTTTTTGTTTTTGAGATGGAGTCTTGCTCTGTCGCCCAGGCTGGAGTGCAGTGGCACGATCTCGGCTCACTGCAAGCTCCACCTTCTGGGTTCACCCCATTCTCCTGCCTCAGCCTCTCGAGTAGCTGGGACTATAGGTGCCCACCACCACGCCCGGCTAATTTTTTTGTATTTTTAGTAGAGACGGGGTTTCACTGTGTTAGCCAGGATGGTCTCGATCTAACCTCATGATCCGCCCACCTCGGCCTCCCAAAGTGCTGGGATTACAGGTGTGAGCCACCACACCCGGTCAGAAAGTAGGTTTTAAGTCATATTTTAAAAGATTAAAAAGACACCTAAAGGATGGAAGGACAGGTGCAAAGGCATGGAGAAGAGCAAATGCAAGCCATGCACAGATTATTCAAAATCAAGACTTTGAGAGACTCTCCAATTTCTAGAGATTAACTAGAGATCCATTACAACATTTAAAAACAGAAGAAAACGGGTGGCAATCATTGTGATCACTTCTTAAGAAAGAAAATGAATTGATGGAGGAAAAAGAACGGCTAGTCGAGTCAAGTAATGTGATGTGCTAGACTGCAGGAAGTCTACAGACAAAGACCAACTAGAAAAAAATAATAGTCTAGTCCTATGGGCATGGGAGGTGAGAGTGAAAAATCTTCCATCAGTAAGAATGCATGATGAGCTGGGATCAAAGAAGAGAGAGGGGATGAAAAAACTTCCAGGAGATAAGAATTATAGGCCTTTATTGGGGAAAGGATGAAGACTATGAGTTATTTTTGGGATGCTCTTTCAAGTACTAGTTGAATGTTTAAGTGTCAATTCTCTTTAGATAAATGGCCAGAAAGAGTGACAGGTTACAGCTAAATAAATGTCTAAGATACTCATCTCTACGTGTGTTCAGTTTGTTTCATATTTTATAGTTTGCAAGGGTTTTCAACATATACTCACATTTAATTTGTATAATAACCAACTTTTTAAGTATACATCTCCCCCCTTCTAAAGGCAAAAAATATACAGCTAAAAGAAGAAAAGTGACTTGCCCAAGGTCATATAGAGAATACGTGACTGAAAGCCAAAAGAATTTTTTTTCCACTACACTGAGTGGCATTTTAAGTATCAACCACCAAAGAGCAGAAACTCCAAAGAGACGATGTGGCAATTAGTCATAGCACTCAAGGAAGAAAAGCAGACATCTTCTTAGCTTTTCCTGAGAAGCAACTAATTTTTCAACACTATTCAGCTATATACAATGAAGAAAAATTATAAAATGAAGGCCAAAATATGTACTCTTATTTTTCTCACAAAGCTGAAAGACTTCATTAAATGGTTCTGTCACTCGGAATCCTTCACATGGGATAAAATAAATGATCGTCTTATTAGTAATTGAACTACCCTTTCATTTTACTAAAATGCTGCTTATTAATGCAGAAATGGAGTCCAATGCCCCTTATACTGCATTAAGTAAAATTAAGTCTTTATTTTTTGACACCTAATTATATATTTCACAACACAAACAATAATGAATGTCAATGAAGACATTTATAATGTCATCTAATACTGGAAGATGATGTTTTCAGGGATAATTTAATTTTTACTCTGACTTCCAATGACAGAGATTGCACAAAGTGTTTTTAATTAGTAAACTTTCTGTTACTACTTTTTATTGCTGTCCAGCAGTAAACCCCCCAACCCACTCGCCCACCTGCATACCACAGCAAGGAAAAACAGGTCAAACAATGGGCTTAAAAAAATCAATAAATTGAGCATCTTATGAACCAAGTTGTGATCCCAGATTGACTATATGATGTAAATCTCTCTGAGCCTTGGTTTCTCCTCCCGTGAAATAAGGGAAATGAGTAATTTATAAAGCTTACCTCAGTTTTAATTTTGGTGGCCTCTGATTCTACGACAGAGATACAAAGGCAAATAATTTTTAATTGACAAAAAAGATATATATTTATGCTGTACAAAATGATGCTTTGATATATGTATACACTGTGGAATGATTAAATAAAGCTAATTAACATATCCATTATTTCACATACTTATTTTTTTGTGGTGAGAATATTTAAAATAGACCTTAGCAATTTTCAAAGCTGCAACACACTGTTATTATCTATAATCACCATGTTCTAAAATAAGTTTCCTGAACTATTCCTCCTATCTGAAATTTCATATCCTTTGATCAATATCTCCCAATCCCCACTCCCACCTGCAGTCCCTGGTAACCATCACTCTCCTCTGTGCTTCTATGAGTTTGACTTTTTTAGGTTCTATATACTGTATAAATGAGATCACACAGTATATGTCTTTCCATGTCTGTCTTATGTCACTTAGCACAATGTCCTGCAGGTTCAAAGATTTCCTTCTTTTTAAAGGGTAAATAGTGTTCCAACATGTACATACTATGAATTGGAGCACAATGTGTATAAGGCTGAAGGGAATGGTCACACCTTAGTAAATACTTCATAGATTAAAGGTTCCACAATTTGAAGAGAAGAAAAAAGAGATATTTTAAGCATTCCATCAGGTAGAATTCTCCCTATCATATTGGCCTTCATCCATATGCTTTCTAGATATTCCTAGGAGGGAATCCTGCTTATGGTCTTTCCTGTAAAGTGATACCTCTATAGGTTACTCTTATCTAACAACTCTCCCCTTTGCCTGCTGTCATATACTAAACCCATTCTCCTACTTCTGATCAACTTAAAACACTCTTGAAGCCACATTTTAGAACTGCCATCTAGCTTTGCTATTCCCTAAGTATTTATTATATTTTTCAGTGCTTTATTAGAACAAATATTCAAAGTTGATATTAAATCCTAACTAGTTATTCTGAATGGGTCACGACACATTCTTGGCTGGGAGTGGTGGCTCAGGCCCGTAATCCCAGCACTTTGGGAGGCCGAGGCAGGCGGATCACCTGAGGTGAGGAGTTCGAGACCAGCCTGGCTAACATGGCGAAACCTCATCTCTACTAAAAGTACAAAAATTAGCCGGGTGTTGGTCTGTAGTCCCAGCTACTCAGGAGGCTGAGATAGGAGAATGGCTTGAGCCCAGAAGGCAGAGGTTGCAGTGAGCTGAGATTGCGCTGCTGCACTCCAGCCTGGGCAACTGAATGAGGCTCCGTCTCAAAAGAAAAAAAAAAAAAATTATTCTACTGCCAAACCTTCAGAAAAGGTCATGTTTTTACTTTTAGGTACTTCGATTTCTACATTCTTCTACTGCCAAAACTTCAGAAAAGGTCATGTTTTTACTTTTAGGTACTTTGGTTCCTACAAAATATTTTCTAGTAATACTCAAACTAAAAATATACAATTTCATTCATTTTAGGTATTGATAATTTTATATAGCCATGATTTCAAATACTCTCATATATTCTAAATGATTCTAAATATAGAGTATATGATACTAATATCACCCAGTATACTAAAATAAAACAAAATCTAAACCAAAAAATGCAAACACAAAAACACCAGATTCCTAAAACATTTTCAGATCACTTGCCTTAAAGACCTCAAATTATGATAGCCTCATCTCAGTTTTTAATAATAATACAAACATAAATAATACAAACATTGAAAGCTAAATTTTACACCACCAAAGACATGAATAACTTACAGTAATATAAATCCAACAACACATTAAAGCTGTCGGAAACAATTGATGGATAAACTTTTGTTTCATTTATTTAAGCAGAATATTTTTAAAAATCTATAGAATATGTATAAATATTAAAAGGTTTTGATGGCATTCTAGAGTCCTCATTCTCACCTACTGCAGTCCTCCCAAAGCAGCTCTTGCTTTAACATTCCTTTGATTTCTTTATCTAGAGGCCCCTTACTAGTTTATTGTCATTCAATTATATTTTTCTACTCTAAAGACTACATTTCTCTTGTCAGCATGCAAATCAACTAAAATACAACATAAAGCATGAAAAATAAAGATCAAAGGGGTAAAAGTGAGGTTTCTGAATAGTCCCCTCAAAAATAGTACACTACTCCTGGATACTTCCTTTGTCCCTATTTGATATCTCTATTTCTGGGATTCAGACAGTACAGAGAAAGGAAGAAACCCCAGGAGAATTATCACCCTGCTGATAATTCTTTCCATTAACATCGAAAACTGAGGGCTGACTATTCAATTGTAAGTTTTGAAGGAAAATATTTTAAAATACCAATTGTAACTGCACTGCTCCTACTCACTGGAAAAGACATTTTTTGTGTGCCTATCATGTAACCAGCAATGTGCTGGGAACTGCTCATGTGTTATTTAATTTGATCCTTTCAACAAACTTACTAGCTATTTAAAAGATAAAAGAAAATGGACTCAGAGAGGTTAGGTAACTTTCTCCCATTCATATTGCTGGTGAGTGGCAGAGCTGGGATTCAGACCCAGCTCTCTTCACTTCAGAATAGAAGTTGTTACCATGATATTATTTGATTTATCTAAATGACATATTTAAAAAACAAAACAAAAATAAATAAGTTTTTAAAAATGGTGTAAAGTGAATTGCTCAGCACTATTAAACTATAAATGTAAATACCATGTGGTAAAAGGGGAAAAAAAGCCAATTCACACTGATATGATTGCCTGTATCCACAGCTAGAAAATAATTATGACCTGTACTTTAAGCAACGCTTGACTAGGGGTATCTGCAATGTAACGGGAATGCACTCTGCCTTAAGAGAAGCACTTCCCATTCCTGGGATATAGAATTTTTAAATGTACAGGATCGTTTTGTTTGGACCTATACTAATTAAATGTCCAAAACCTGTCATGAAGTTCATAATAAACATAGAAAACAACAGCAAATGACGAGGAGCGTATTACATTCTGAAACTACTACATATACTTCAGAAATAAAAGTAATTCTTAAGACAATGGTTCTCAGCCAGGGAAAATTTTGCACGCCAGAGGAGATTTTTCAAAGTCTAGAGGCATTTTGGGTTGTCACAACTGGAGGTGGAGCTGCCACTGGCATCCAGTGGATAGAGCCACAGATACTGCTAAACATCCTATAATGTACAGGACAGCAGTCAAAAATAAAAAAAAGAGGGAGAGAGAAAATGGGCCCGAAACACCAATATTGCCAAAGTTGAGGAAACCTGATTTAAGCATATGCTTTCAGCACTTGCTAAATACTTTTAAATTTATTCATTGTGTAATATTTAAGACACGAAGATGGATACAAAGACAAAGAATCTACGTGTCTACCACTGAGTTTAAGAAATTAAAAGAATTAAATTTCCCTTGTGTATTCCTTCCTGCCTCCCTAAAATATTTTGAAGAGATTAGTTAAAATACCCTTATGTTATACCTGTTATTATACTATGTTAAAGTGTGCCATAGCATGTTAAATTTTATATTATATTTTGTTAGATTATACTATAACTATCCCAAGTCTTTAAAAGATTTAATAACTAGGTACATTTCTATTTTACATAGGAGGATATCTAGAATTATAATAGAACCTTGCAAAAAGAATGTAAAGATTTATTCCTTATGTATGGAAGGAAAGGTTTTGATTATCTCTTTAGTACATAAGAGAAAGTAGTTTTATAGATACGATCAATTACAAATGTGTATAATTTGTTAAATATATGACTACCCAATAAGCTTTGGATTTGAAACAAATTTGTATGCTACAAAAAACTGAATAGGGAGCTAGCTGGGGGAGGAAATCATGATTATTCTCTGTCACTCTGATAATTCCATCAAGGACATTACAGCCTTGACTCCCTGTCCCCTGAATCTCTTAGGCTAAGTGTCTAATGCTTTTTGTCTAGAAGTAGCCTCACAGCTAGTACTTAGAGTAGGGGTTATGGTATAACCTTGCTTTTCATATCCCAGTTCAGATTTTGGAAGTTTATATAAGGAAAAAGAGGCCACTTACCAAGTTTTACACTTGTTTTTGTTTGTTTGTTTTTGAGATGGAGTCTCGCTCTGTCGTCCAGGCTGGAATGAAGTGGCATGATTTCGGCTCACTGCAATCTCCACCCCCCGGGTTCAAGCCATTCTCCTGCCTCAGCCTCCTGAGTAGTTCGGACTATAGGCACTCACTCTTATACCTGACTAAGTTTTATATATTTTTTTTTAGTAGAGTCAGGGTTTCATTATGTTGGTCAGGCTGGTTTCAAACTCCTGACCTCAAGTGATATTCCCTCCTTGGCCTCCCAAAGTGCTGGAATTACAAGCACGAGCCACTGCGCCCAGCCCCAAGTTTTACACTTATGAGGAAATTCCTGTTCTACCCTGACCATCATCTCATTTCAATAGACCCAATGGATCTATAGTATGAAAGAACCAAAATTTTAATGAAGTTCTACCATAAAGAAGGCAGCATAAAATATGATTTCTGAGGTCGCACCTTACTGAACCGTTAGTAAGACATTTTGCTCAAAATGTAAATAGGCTCAATTTTTTTTTTTTTTTTTTTGGAGATGGAGTTTCACTCTTGTTGCCCAGGCTGGAGTGTAATGGCACGATCTCGGCTCACTGCAACCTCTGCCTACTGGGTTCAAGCGATTCTTCTGCCTCAGCCTCCTGAGTAGCTGGGATTACAGGCGTGCACCACCATGCCTAGGTAATTTTTGTATTATTAGTAGAGACGGGGTTTCACCATGTTGGCCAGGCTGGTCTCAAACTCCTTAACCTCATGTGATCCACCTGACTCGGCCTCCCAAAGTGCTGGAATTACGGGCGTGAGCCACCACGCACGGCCATAGGCCCACTCTTTTATATTTTAAAAACATTTTGCACAACCCAATTAGTACAAGAAAAAATTAATTGTTTAAAGCTATCTTTTCTTTCTCTGTGAACAACAACACAACTGGTGATAGTGACAAATGAAATACTGGAATTAATCAATAATAGACATAGAGAGAATAAAAATAAGCAGCCAAACCATTTGCTTGGAATATGTGTAATTATAACAATAGACTGAAAGTAGCAAACAAGGGTCAAAGGAAACTTCAGTAAAAGAAAAAAACAACAAACAATTTTTTTAAAAAATCACCTAACTATTTAAAAGCAAAAGACGCGAAAGAAGAGCAGCTCATAGATAAAAGAATTTTCAGACCGCAAAAGCATGCCATAATTATTCCACCATGATGAGAAGTAAGAAAGAAATGTTTTATGATTGTTACTGTCATTGCTACTGCCTCATTTTCCCTAAAGACTTGTGAAAATGAACATGGTGAATACAAGTTGTTATTTAAGAGAAAAATGTTTTCAAATTCTACAATACTAATGCCATTATAGCCTTAATTGATATACTTGTAGTCTTCTAAAGTCATGAGCCCTCATAAAGTGAATGCACACATGCAGACTCACAAGCCTGCATAAAATACAGATGGTCGATAGGCACGTAAATAGATCAATGATTACAAAGATGGATTGAGGAGACAAAAATGAGCTCTACTATTACACATGCATGAACTTCCTGACTGTAAGAATAATTATACTCTAGAACTGGTTAATTGAGGGAAGTTGAAGAATCTTTTTTCCCTGCAGAATCAATAGATACCCATCTATCTTTGATGACTTAGGTGTAGCATTGCCTGGAATCAGGCGAATGGATTAGATGATCTTCATGTCATTCTGATTATTCTGTCGGTATCCAATAATAAGTTATATAGATCATATAATCTGTTTTGAGATAAAAATCACATTTGGGAAAATATAATCATGTGGCAATCTATAAACACCACACACTGAGTACAGTGCTGGTTACTCAAATGGGCGTCAGAAAAGTAAAACAGCCAATATATGTAGAAACTATTGGTGGGGCAAGGGAGGGGGGTTGTGGGAGGTAGAAGCAAGCTGGCATATTCCCATGTATGCATTGTAGAGAAACATCTATGGAGGTATTTCTGTAATTTCCAGGTATGGAGGCATCCAGGAGCTTTATTTCACCTTGGGTATTACTAAGTAAAATTAAGGTCTTTCATCAAAGAAAGAATTTACTTAGGAAGGAAGAAAAGAAGGGAGGGAGGAAGGGAGGGAGGAAACGAGGAAGGGAGGGAGGGAGGGAAGAAGGGAATGAGGGAAGAAGGGAATGAAAGAATGTAAGAGAAAGTAGCAGGAAGAGAGGAAGGAAGGAGGGAGGGAGAGAAGGAAGGAAATGTCAAAAAAACAGCAACAAAAAAAAAAAAACAATGCAAGTGGAAGAAGAACAATAGATAGGACATCAGACAGTTGTATGCCCAGTAGGAATGCAGATGTCCCTTATAAGGGAGACAGAGACTAAAATACCACGAATAAACAGAACATTTGCTTAAGGAATACAGGTGTCTGGTATGTAGTGCAGACTGTTTCAAGAAAAAACTATAGAAAAATAACTATTTAAACTAAATAAGTCATTATAATCTGACATAATGAAGGAAATATCTCTTTTCCCAATCTCCTTCTCTTATTCATCACTCTTTAAAAGCCTCTTGTGTTGGCTTTGATGATACACTATAGCATCCTGGCCTTCTCCCTGATATGCTGACTCCTTTTGCTCTGATTTATCTAATACCTCCCATCCCCTTGACTTGTACGGTCCCCAGATATGCAGTCCTAAACTTTCCATTTGTTACATTTTTCATGAGGAAACTTAAGAACTTCATTGGTCCTGATACTCCAACAGTCACTTCTTTGCAAATGACTCCAAAAATTCTTATTTTCAGTCTTGGCCTCTATTCTGACCTCCAGTACATTTTCCAATGTAATGTTATTTGTAAAATTTTTCTCTTTTGCCCTGAAAGTATTTTCTCCCCTACCTGATTTGCCTCTCGGTGTCAGGGCTACAACTATTATCTCTACCACCAGGATTTTTCAATTAATCTTTTTTAAAAAATTTCTTATTTACCCAAATTCCCTTTTCTCCTGCTTCTGAAATAGTCAGGGCTTTATTACACCTTATGCTGGAAACTGCAATGATGTCCCTTATGCTTGAAACTGCAATGATCTCCCTATGTCAAGTCTCTTTACATCAAGCCATCTGACATACTGCAGCTAAGAGTACCTTTCCTAAGCACACAATTTGACCATGACCAAACTCAATAGCTCAGCATTCATGTTGTCTACCAGGGATCAAAACTTCTGGTGTATATAGGGGTTAGGAATGAGTCAGAGTCAGTAAAATGCAATAGGGAGTGGTGGGACCTGTGGCAAACTGGAGAGTGTGTGACATTAAAATTTTACTAATTAGGCACTAGAAAGGCCAAATAAAACATAAGTGAGAGAGAGAAAGTGAGAGAGAGAAAGTGAGAGGTAGAGAGCTTGAGCACCTGTGAGTCACCAACTTGCTATCTGTGTGCCTCTACAATATGACCACCACCAAGCTACTAACATTTTATATGCTCTTTCTCACTGCTACCCTATATGACCTCTTATCTATACCAGAAAAATAAAGACGTTATCCTTTATATACCTCAAGCCTTTGGCCACCATTCTCTTATCCTAGCACTCTCTAACTGAATCCTACTAGTGTTTCAAAGTCTAGAACAATTCTTCCAGGAAGACCACCTTAACCACAGCCTACCCTAACCTACAGTTCACCTTCTGTGAACCTCTGTATCAGGATAAAATAAAATAAATAGGATTACAGAAAATACCAATTACATTTAAATAGTTATCAACATATTTACCAAAATAGTGATATAATGATAGAAGTGCTTGATTAAAGCATTTAAAATAATCTCTAGTCACAGCTCTAATAAGTACTGTAATTTTGAAGTATTAATGACTGTAACAGTATTTCAAGATATCTGCCACAACTGTAATGTGATATGAAAATATTTATTATTTCTATTAGTGAAAAAGTTAGAGGTACTGTTAATACTACTTTGGTCTGTTGCCTACACTCTTAAATAATATGCTAAATATTAATTAGAAGCTAATGAAAATAAAGATGTAATATTCTTCACATACAAGTTTAGGACCCCCTGAATTCTCTCCATGGGTCCCCAAAGAGGGCTTTGAACTCCAGGTTACCAACCCATGCTTTATCATATCTTGACAAATTATTCTGCAGTAATAACATACTATCTTGTATGCTGATCTTTTTTTCACATATTCCTTAAAAATATAAGTATAAACTCCCTACCTAGAATCATTTGCATGCACTAAAGACCTAAAACAGAACAAAATTTTATTTTTCCCTTCACACATGCATCACTTTTTTCAAACCGCTCATTTCATTACTCTGTCAATGCTCTATATACATATTTCTGTTTTACCACTGATATCCTAAAAAGCACTGACTGATTGGTCTTAGATTTTTCTCTCAGTAGATCAAATTAAATTATACTTGGCCGGGCGCAGTGGCTCAAGCCTGTAATCCCAGCACTTTGGGAGGCCGAGACGGGCGGATCACGAGGTCAGAAGATCGAGACCATCCTGGCTCACACGGTGAAACCCCGTCTCTACTAAAAAATACAAAAAGCTAGCCGGGCGAGGTGGCAGGTGCCTGTAGTCCCAGCTACTCGGGAGGCTGAGGCAGGAGAATGGCGTAAACCCGGGAGGCGGAGCTTGCAGTGAGCTGAGATCACGCCACTGCACTCCAGCCTGGGTGACAGAGCGAGACTCTGTCTCAAAAAAAAAAAAAAAAAAAATGAAATTATACTGAAACAGATTTTGTAGGCTAGAATAATGATTCTAAAAGTCACAAAAATTTAGTACACATTATTTTACAGTAACTCATAATTACATACATTAAAAACTCCTCGACAATCTCAGGATATGGTGTACTTTTAAATGTTTCTACGTGCTACTGCAAGTATTTTAGGTCATTTCAATTTTTCCCACATAGAGAACTCATTTTCTAGCTTAAATTTAGATATTTTGAAACAAAATGAAAATTGATGTTTATTAATAATCTTCAACTTGGTGCTGGATCTTGCTGATTAAATAAAAGTTTTTCTGATTTTTTTTTTTTTTTTTGGTCGTTAGACAATTATCCTGCCAAATAACTAAATTCTATTAGTTGTCTGCCCAGCAAGAGCCTATTGACCCATACTGGAAGAGAAAATACTACTACTGTTAATTCAGTTTCTGGGAAGTGACGTATCATTAATTGCTGTTTGTTTTTGTTGCTATGAGGAGACAACCATGCTACATGAGCAAAAAACTATAATTATGCATGGATGGAGTTTAGCACTGTAATGAAATAGAACTTACAACAAAGTTAATCTGATGATACACATTTAATGCCATGCATTATCGATGTGCTACATGGTAATTAGATATAAATGGTAAACAGCTCATATGAATGGCAAATTGATGTTACTTTTCCATCACTGAAACAAATGTTCTGGAATTGGGGGGAGAAAAAGGTGCTAGTGATTATAGTCTTTTCTCCTAACAGAGGAAGGCCATCTCTCTTGGGGACTAGAAAATCATGTAATTATTTCTACCCAGGAGCATGCATCCTCTTTACCAGAAGACACTCAGCCATTTTATTTGTCTAGATAAAAGTAATACTAACCTTAATAACTCGGCTGAGTTACTCACCACTTAGGCCCTATACCCGTACCCAAGCAGCACACTTCCAATTATGTATATTATACTACATGTTAAACTGTTTTCTTCCCACAAGCAAAACTAAGAAAATGGGTTTTGATCAAAAAGGGTAAGGATTGAGAAGAAACTTTAAAGTATCTGGCACTGAGAAGGAAAGCAAGTTGGCTTTTAAAAAGTCCTCAGCAAATAGAAGCCATGAAATTGGTGGGTAAAGCAGGATATGGGTAAAATGTACAGATTCGTGAAAAAGATGAAGAGATAAAGGCTTAGAAAAAGGAATGGAGGTCTAAAAGCAAGGAAGAGATGACATAGGTCATCTTATTAAACCTTAGTCCTATTTTAAAAAATCATGCCTAGATTTAAGACATATATATGAGGTAAACTTTAATGTAAGCCTACAATCCAAAATAGAGGAGATTTCCACAGAGACATCACTTGCTCAAATTATGTATGCAGGTTCTCTGAGATTTACAGAGTTTGCAGGGAATATGGCAAAATTGTTAATGTTATAGAATAAGCTATTTAACTATTTGATGTTTTTGTTTTGTTTTGTTTTGTTTGAGACAGAATCTTGCTCTGTCACCAGGCAGGAGTGCAGTGGCATGATCTTGGCCCAGTGCATTCTCCACCTCCCAAGTTCAAGTGATTCTCCTGCCTCAGCCTCTTGAGTAGCTGGGATTATAGGCGCGTACCACCACAAACAGCTAATTTCTCTGTATTTTGAGTAGAGACAGGGCTTCACCATGTTGGCCAGGATGGCCTCGATCTCCTGACCTCATGATCTGCCTGCCTCAGCCTCCCACAGTGCTGGGATTACAGGCGTGAGTCACCATGTCCGGCTCTATGTGATGTATTCTAAAACTCAAAACCAACTGCATGGCTCAAAAACAAAAACAACAAAATAAAGAAAAACAGAAAAAACTACAATGACTATCTGCTTCCACAAAAATCTTTACAGTTATTCCTTTCAAAAATTAAACCAGATAGGGCCAGACATACTAAGAATTCAAATAATGTGTTAGATCCGTATAGTCCTTTATTACACAAAGCACTTTATTTGGTCAAATCCTCACAATGACCCTGTAATTTCAAATGAGAAAATAGAGGTTTAGAAAGATTAAACAGTTTGTTCATGGAAGGCAGAATAATATAACGGCTTTAGAGTCAAGATAGACACTGTTTTGAATCCCAGCTCTGGTACTTTGCCACTTACACCACTTACAAGCTTTGTGAAATTGGGCAATCTCTCTAAACCTCAGTTTCCTTATTTGTAAAATGAGAATAATAGTGCTTATCTCATAGGATTATTGTAGGATTCAATGAAATAAAAAATACAGACAGTGCTGGACATAATCAGCAATACATGTTATGTACCCAAACAGAGTCGGGTAAAAGTTACTCAGCCTAACAATGGGTATGTTCAATACCCACCAATTTTCAGAAAGCTGTTTAACCTCTTGACCCCTCAGCTTTTTCATCCATAAAATGGTAAGAACAATATATCCTTAATGGAGCCATTTTGGTGATGAAGTACATGTAATTGTATGTACAGTGAATAATGGACAATGATATGTCTATATATGCATATGCTTATACTGAAAAGGATATATAGCTTATAAGTGGCAGAAACAGAATTAGAACCTAGATTTTCTATACTGAGTCCTCTTACTAGCAACACAGCTAGATATTCCTGATTTTATTAAACTACTCAATGTCTTTTTAAAAATCTAAATATAGAAGAGAATTTTCTTACAACTCCATTGAGAAGAGAATAGTCCAAAAAAATCTGTGAAAATGAATTTCAAAAGGAAAATATCCAAGTTACCTGAATTAAAGCCTCACTCAGCAGGTCTTCATTAACCTCCAGAATAATGTTTCTTATCTCTTCATATGGCATGCGATATGATCCCAGAAAGATGGCTAAAATAAAATTTGATTTTATTAAAAGTAGAACAGCATCAACATGTTAAAGTCCTAATAAATGCCTGATTTTCATTTCATAGACTCAAAATACGAAACTTGTCACTAATACTAATTTACAGAATTATGAACAAACAAAAGTTGTTCCATTTGATGGACTACTCACTCTATCCATTCAGACAAAATGGCCTATTTTCTCGGGCTCTAATGTTTATAGTTAGTGCATATTTACACACAAAATAAAATTCCTACTAATGACTATATGCTTATGCCTTTTAGATTAGGACGATACACAAAATGACCCATGAAAACTTAAGAGATTTTATTTCAAGTTGACCTTTTTATTTAATGAAGAATTTAGTGTGGAGATTGTCAGATGCATCCAACACAGTATTTCTCAGGAAAGACGATAAAATAACCAAATAAAAAATTATATCCATCTACTCTGCAATTCTCCCACATAAGAAAAAAATTAAAGTGCCTGAATCATCAGTGTGCTTTGCAATCCTGCTTATATTCCAGTGGTATACTATTACTTACTTTATATATTGACTCACAATTTCCCCTGCCAACTTTTTCTTAAGTGGAAATCTATCATATCATATTAGAATAATTCAGCAAATTAAACCTAGAACAGCTAAGGATTATTCAGAAGGTACTTGCAACAACATGTTCCATTAAACATATTTTTTAAAGAACACAGATGTGTTCTTATCACCAGAACTTGAACATTTATTATTATTATTATTTTCTCTTTTTTTGAGACAGAGTTTCTTTTTTGTTGCCCAGCCTGTAGTGCAATGGTGCGATCTCCGCTCACTGCAAACTTTGCCTCCCAGGTTCAAGTGATTCTCATGCCTTAGCCTCCCAAGTAGCTGGGATTACAGGCATGCGCCACCACGCCGGGCTAATTTTGCATTTTTAGTAGAGGCAGGGTTTCACCATGTTGTCCAGGCTGGTCTCAAATTCCTGACCTCGGGTGATCCACCTGCCTTGGCCTCCCAAAGTGCTGGGATTGTAGGCATGAGCCACCGTGCCTGGCACCCAGAACTTGAACATTTCTAAGAATTTTTTCTTTTTTTTCATGAAAAGGTCTATATGCCTTCAGCCTACATGAAAAGAAAACAAAATCCTCACTCCATAGGCAAATGATTACCTTATACATAAGACCAAATGAGATCTCCACAATCTAAAAGAATAATGTTGACAGAAATCAACCAGCAATTGAGATCATACTGTGTTTTAAAGAAAAGTACTGAACATCAACTTTGAAAATGTACTATCAAATAAGCAATGTACACATTCACAACAGCTACTGGTAAACTGCTTTTCTGATAGCAACATTTCTACTGACATGAGAATGATGTGTTGTTTATTGTAATGATTCCCTATACCACATTCCTTAACAAAATAAACTCCCATGGTATTACTTTGTGCAATTAGAAATGCTCAATGTGTGGAAATTTCTGATGCATAGTGTTTTAGTATCAGCAAAATCTAAACACAGTCTACTGTAGTGACAGAACAAAAATTCTGAATTCAAGACAGAGGGAAGAGTATGTTAAAACTTGAAGGCTTACATAAATGAAGATGGGTTTAACTGTCCATCTGCTTTAGCAAAAGTATACTTAATGGCTGACCGGTTTGTTAAAGGCTTAAAGGTTCACAAACCAGTTTTTAAATGCAGTTAAGGTTAACAATTTAAGTAGCTCACATCACAATTACTTCAGACATAAAGGAATAGCAGTAGAAGGATTTGCCCAATGTAACTAGTGAATACTCTAAAACTATCAATCCCAGGTCTAGACAGAAGGAAAAAAAAATCACTTTTTATCAGTTCTGCCTTATGTTTCACTATGTCCTCTAACAGTGTATTATTATCATTACTTTTCAAATCTTTACTATTCACAAGTTTCAAATGGTCTGACAGAGGTTGAATTAGAATTTTCTCCATACCGGCTAAGTGACAAAAAGGCAACCAAATCATGTTTACACAGAATTTTGTTTCCAGAAGATGCTAAATATGTCTGTTTAAAAAGGTTACAACTTGGCCGGGCACGGTGGCTCAAGCCTGTAATCCCAGCACTTTGGAAGGCCGAGACGGGCGGATCACGAGGTCAGGAGTTCGAGACCATCCTGGCTCACACGGTGAAACCCCGTTTCTACTAAAAAATACAAAAATCTAGCCGGGCGAGGTGGCGGGCGCCTGTAGTCCCAGCTACTCGGGAGGCTGAGACAGGAGAATGGCGTAAACCCAGGAGGCGGAGCTTGCAGTGAGCTGAGATCCGGCCACAGCACTCCAGCCCGGGCGACAGAGCAAGACTCCATCTCAAAAAAAAAAAAAAAAAAAAAAAAAAAAAAAAGAAAGGTTACAACTTTGATGAAATACATTAAACAGCTCCCACCCCTCTCAACACTACCTACACCAATTCTACGAAGAAAATATTACATACACAGATTCTGAGCTGTTTTGGGATCCAAAATTCTCAGCTCTTTCACTCTCTTCTTTGTAGGCCCAGTCTTCTTTTCTTCTAATGCTTCTGCATTCTTTTGAACTGAAAGAAAAAATGTTGATTCATAAACAATAATGGTACTAATCCAAGCACACGGAATAACATTAGTAAGGTATATTAACTACATTAATAAAGCTCATTCTGAAATCAATAAATGTGTTTATTTCATTAGTTCAAGGAACAGGATAAACATAAAAATACAGAGCTGTTTTAGAGTTTTCACTACAAAATAAATATCAGCACTTAAGCAGAAAAGATAAGCCAAATAGAACCAAAAATCAATTGCTCCTTCTTACCTAATGTACAACATTAATTACTCCTTTACCAGGTACCTACAGCAGTACTGGAATTAAATATACAGTACAACCTCACTAATCTGAGCTAATTGAGGGAAAAGGAAGACATGCATTTCTCCTAAAATATGCAAAAATTTAAACATTTCTTTAATTCAGTGAAATTGCTTTAAAACACCTAAGGTAAGTTTAACTGCTAAAGAGGTTACCATATAAATATTCCTGCTGAGACTGTTTTGAAGAATAGGTATGAACCATGTGCAATTTGTACAACAGTAGCACCATTTGCATACATGTAATTAAATAGACTCAGCAATGTGATCTTTTGCGTAAATTAGCTTTGTATCCCTCGCTATTTGAAAAATACTATTTGCTTCCTTACAACAGAAGATTTACGTTGCTTTCTTCAGAAGGTAACAGTATAACTCAAAACAGTTTAAAGCACGGAAAGGGTAAGGAGTAGCAGTGCCAAGGAGTGGCTTTAGCCTTCCATAACCTCCATCAGCCAACTCCCCAAGTAGGCCAGCTCAAAAAACAATGTGGCTGTCTGCTATGAAAATAAAGCATTAAGTTAAATCCCCAAACCCCTCCTGCATAGAAATTTTATAGCTACCATTGTACTCAAGTGTTGGCAGTTTACCTTTTCCAATATAAAAACAGCGTTGTAAGTAATGGGGTCATCAGAAAATATGAGAAAAATAAAGCCAATACTTTTTCAGTCAAGTAGAGTGTTAAGTCCTTGCCCCCAAATTCATGCTGCTAAATTACATCACTGGTTCATATATGACCATAATCATGCTGCTGCTTTATCAATGTTAAAAAGATAACTTCATTTTGAGGCAATAATGATATTATTTTAATTCATCTAATCTTTGTTAAAAAGACCACAAATGCATTATCGATTTTCTTTTTTAGAGAAAAAGCAACATAAAACCACAGTACACTTTTACTAAGGCAATATGTTTATAGATGTTATCATACTGGAAACTTTTGCAACACTCTATAGAATTCATCAAAATATTGGAAGTCCGTTAAGACTTCCTTTGTTTTCATAATACAAAATACAGAAAAATTAAATGAGCATACTACAGAAATAGCAGATATTAATAAAATAAATTACCTGAATAACTAAAGTCCTAACAGTGCTAAATTTTACCAGACTGGCCAACCTAAAGTTATGTGCAGTCTAAGGAGAATGGAAAATAATTAACACTTCAAAATTACGATCTTTGCCATGTGGATTCAACACAATAGTCATTGCTACTACTGGAAGAAAAGTGACTTTTAATATATTTATCTTAAAATACAATAAAAGAACATATTTTATGTTTATATTTATCTGTATATATTTCTAAATATGTTTTAAAATATATTAAAACATATCTCAAATATTCCTCAAAGGGTCTTTCTAGGAGCATAGAGTCTTTCACATGCAATCATCAACATTTTAATTTATTCTAATTGTCAGGTCAGTTCCAGCTTAAGACAACTGTACACAAGAAAATGACAGTCCAATAGCCTTTCCCTTTGTCTATAAAATGTGAAGTATCTGAATCATATTGAAATTACTTCTAGAATCATTCACTAATTTGAACTCAGTCAAGGAAATAGTCAAGAAAATTGTCCTAATCTCTCAATATGCCTTAAAATTCACTATGGGAGACTAATTAGCCAAGTACATATAGGAAAAACATGCTGTGCTATGAAGGACCTATAAAGATGCTTCTGCAAACTAACAGGATCCTGACTAACCCAGGAATAGATACTGCTCATTTAATGACTTTATATCTTTGCATTTTTTAATTAAAATATGGTCTAGCCTCTCCCCTTTTCAAGTGAACAAATTGTTTAAAATTAAGATTAGATGCCCTAAATATCTATAGTTCACAGTTTTCTTTCTTGAATCCCAACACATTTTCCTTGTGTTATACAACTTGGCTTAAATCCTGGGTTCGAAAAGTGATAAGAATTCCATGAGTGGGCACTGCTTTTTTGAGAATCACAAGAGAAAAACAAGTTTAAAGCAGTTCTCTAACTAGACAGGCTTTCAAAACTAATCATATTTTTGCCATGATAAATAATTACAGACCAGTGGCTATTATTGCCTTTGGCCTTCTTGTTTTTAAAAGCATTCCTTAGGGATCATGACCACAGGCTTACATAAATAGAGAATTCAAAGAACAGCAATGAGACATCAAATATCCCTATAGTGTTCAACACATCATATGTTAAAAATTGCCTGCTTTCATAGTGACCTCAAAATGTCACTTATCCTAGTAGACTTTTATTCTGTATGTTTCTAGTGGTTACAAAACATTAAATAACTAGCAATTCTATAATTATTTGAAGTTACTTGGAGGAAACTAAAAAGTTTTTTTAAGTTTCGATATAAAAACTTCATGAATTGCTTTTATCATCAATTGCCCTATGGTCCTCAGGTTCATAACGAGACCTTCAGTGAAACGTGACCTTCCCCATACAAATGAAAAAACATTTTGCAAATGGGTTTGAATCCAATAGATTGAATTAATTTGAGTGTGTAAATTGGCACTGCTAATAGACAGAATAATAATGAAACATTATAAAATACTGTCTGTAGGAAGATAATCCTAATAATAAAGACATGTATATTATTATTAAAGATATGTTAATATCAAGATACTCATTATCTAAGATAAAATGCCCACTGAGTATTATAATATTTCCTTTAATACATGGATTTTTACAAGCAATTGTACTATAAATGTATTCTTTTACAACTGCGAAATGTTCATCAGCATAAATAACGTAAACATGGTTATATTCTTTCCCCAATCTAATATAGGCAATGTTCAGGAATCTCCTATTAATTTCTGCTATCCCAGTGGATACACAGAACATGTGACAAGATGTTATAATTCGTAGCAAGTATTAAGATATTTTAAGGCCGGGCGCGGTGGCTCAAGCCTGTAATCCCAGCACTTTGGGAGGCCGAGACGGGCGGATCACGAGGTCAGGAGATCGAGACCATCCTGGCTGACACGGTGAAACCCCGTCTCTACTAAAAACACAAAAACTAGCCGGGCGAGGTGGCGGGCGCCTGTAGTCCCAGCTACTCCGGAGGCTGAGGCAGGAGAATGGCGTAAACCCGGGAGGTGGAGCCTGCAGTGAGCTGAGATCTGGCCACTGCACTCCAGTCCGGGCGACAGAACGAGACTCCGCCTCAAAAAAAAAAAAAAAAAAAAAAAAAGATATTTTAAATAGGTAACATTGGATGATTTACATAGTGATAACTAACCATGAATCATAATAAAATTTGTATAACTATCTTAAAATTTCAGTGAGAAAGACTGATTTCTATAGTCAGAATCACATTCATTAATCTACCAAATATTTCTTGAACACCTACTATGAATTAGCCTAGCATGAGCATACAATGGTACACAACACATAAATATCTACTCATACTGCATGGTCATATGTAAACCACAAATTATGGAAGTATCCCCAAAAGGTACCTAACATTTATAATTTTCTTTATCCATAAAAATATAGCTTAGATGAATACATGCATATTACTCAGTGAATTCTCATTTTCTTATTGCAAGCATAGTTCTATATTAGGGAACATCTTATCTTTGAAATCAGCATCACATTATGTGTTGCATCATATTATAAGAAATATGAGGAGAATTAAAAGGATGTCCCTTCCTATTAAGTACACTACATATAGGCCGGGTGCAGTGGCTCACGCCTATAATCCCAGCACTTTGGGAGGCTGAGGCAGGTAGATCACCTGAGGTCAGGAGTTCAAGACCAGCCTGGCCAACATGGTGAAACCCTGTCTCTACTAAAAATACAAAAATTAGCCGGGCATGATAGCATGTGCCTGTAATCCCAGCTACTCAGGAGGCTGAGACAGGAGAATCACTGGAACCCAGCAGGTGGAGGTCGCAGTGCGCCAAGATTGCACCACTGCATTCCAGCCTGGGCAACAAGAAAGAAACTCCGTCTCAGGAAAACAAATAAACAAAAAAGTACACTATATACAAAGCCACAGTAAATAAAGCTAATAATAGTAGTATCAGCAAACACACTGAACATTTATGTAACTTCACGCATACATATTTGTATATTTAAGAAGTAAATGCCAACTGTTCTTTTACATATAACATACAAATATAAGAACTGTGATCCATATATACTTAAACACATATTTCATCCATGTGCATATAATTCCAGAGGTGATTCCAGCTACGTGGAAATAATTTTTTAACATACTGGTTGAAATATACAATATTTTAATTTCAATTAATGACTTGATAATATTAAAATAAGTGCAAGAATGGCAATGAAAGGTAGGGGAAATGTACTCTGGTTTTTGCGTGTGATAGGTTTAATGATTTTTTTTTTTTTTGTTATTTTCTACTCTATTCTGAATCATCCGTATGCGTTTCCAGAAATATCACATGAACCTGATGGAAAAAAAGGGCAAGGAAGATGAGATCAATAGATAAATACATATGCAATACACAACAGATGAGAGTATTAAAAAACAAAAATCACAACAGTAGTAGTAGTTTTACTACTGGTAACCACCCATACAATCTTCGCAAGCACCACCAAAATCAAAGTTTTATTACATATCTGCTCTGTATCTGGCATTAATTTTTATACCACTTTATATGATAGGTACTAACCAGTGTCATTTTACAAATGAGGAAATCAAGGACAAATTTAATCATATGCCCAAGGTGATATAGCTAGTAATGAAAACATGCTAAACTTCACCAGTGATCAGGGAAATGCAAATGAAAATAACCGAAGAAATACCATTAACAGTCATCAAACTGAAAAAATGTTTAAGTCTCACAATACCAAGTATTGATGAAGATACGAAGAAGAATTTGATTATGCCAACGGTTGACAGTAAATATTCAGCAATGACTTAAAAAACACATGTATCAACATCTGATATATTTGAAGGTATGCTTGTCATAAATACAGCCCAACATTTCTGCTTGTCGGTCAAATGGTCAAGGAGACAAAAATGTTCACTGCAACAGTGTTTATAACAGTAGAAAAGTTATAAACAGCCCATGTGCCCAGGGGTTATGAAATGGATAAATTGTGGTATATTAATACAATGTAATACCACACAGCATTTACAGTGATTGTACTGCAGTTATATATTTCAACAAGGATTGATGCCAAATACAATGCTGAGTGGAAAAATTAAAGTTATGTAAAATGGTACATGCAGTATAACATTCATCTAAATTAAAACAGAGACTAATCTTGTGTATTGTTGATAGATGAGTATATATGTAGCAAAATTATAAAAACATAGACTAGATATTCGCCAGCTAATGACAGTGGTTGCCTAAGAGGAGGAATCTGATGCTGGAATAGGTAGAACCGTGGAAACTTCCATTTTAACTCTAATGTTTTATTTCCTTAAAAGCAAAGATCTGGAGTAAATATGACTAAATGTTAACATCTGTTCATTTTGGGTGGCTGGTAGATGGGCGTTTGCTACATTAGCCTTTGTAATTTCCCATTTTTTGACATAAAAATAAAATTCATATGAATACATTACACAAATATTCCCATCCATTTTTATAGTTTACAAACTGTTAACCTTGGAAATCCCAAGGGCCAAGTGTAGACAGGAATTACAAACAATATGGAAAAGAATAATTAAAAATTCTGGTAAAGATGAATCAGTTTGTAAGGAACCACAATTTTGTGTTCAATTGTTATTGAGTCTATTTTGTGAGGAATAACACATGTGTTTACTAAACCTTGGGAGGGAAAGCTGATGCAATAGGCAGGAAGAGATTCCGTTTCTGTTTCCTCACACATGCTACATATTACAGCTGTGAAGCTTCCCCTCTCCATGTTGCCTACAGCTGCACATGAACCAAGGCATCCTACAGAAAGGTAGACTTCATTCGGACACCTGTGTAGTACCTGAAGCAATAGGAATGGCATTACCAAGAGTGTTTCTGAAGTTCAGAGCACATTAAACAAGACTAATGGTTCTAATGGTAGGGATAACACACACATACTTTGTAGTGATTTCCTAATTAAGGAACAAATCTTACTGGTTGTAGTTTATACAAGAACACCCCAAATCAGGAAGCACATGTTACTGCAAATTAACATCTGCATAACTAATATACTTGCACACCTGTTCATTAAGCCAATTACTGAACACTGCTGAATGTCACCAGAACATTATGTTTAACAGCGAGCATAGCTAATGTTGTGTATTTTCAAATGGGCCACAATAGCTCAGCAGGCAACGTATATTTTAGGAAGGACAAATAAAGTTGTCTTAGAGGTTTTAGGGAAGAATTTCCCTTGTTTGAAGTGGTAACTTAAATACCAAAACTGAAGTATGGTTTTTACCTCAAAGTAGTATAGTTATATTTTAATGATGTGGATACATTCTGAGAAGTTCTTCTTTAGATGATTTTGTCATTATGCGAACATTATAGGGTTCACCTACACAAACCTACGTGGTATAGCCTACCTCACAGGCTTGTAGCCTATCGCTCCTAGGCTACAAACCTGTACAGCGTGTTACTGTACTGAATATTGTAGGCAATTGTAACAAAATGGTATTTGTATATCTAAACATACTTAAACATAGAAATTGTACAGTAAAATTACAATACAAAAGATAAAAAATGGTTTACCTGTATAGGGCATTTAGCATGAAGGTAGCTTACAGAACTGGATAGTGCTCTGGGTGAGTCAGTCAGTAAGTGGTGAATGAATGTGAAGGCCTAAGACATTACTGTACACCACTGTAGACAAAGGCTGTATACATAGGCTATACCAAATCCACAAAAATTTTCTTTCTTCAATAATAACTTAAACGTAGATTATAGTAATTATAAACTTTGTGTTTGTTTTAACTTTTGACTCTTTTGTAATCAGATTTAAAATACAAACACATTGCACAGCTGTACAAAAATATTTTCTCTATATCCTTATTCTGTAAGCATTTTCCTGTTTAAACTTTTTAAAATTTTTTACTTCTTAAACCTTTCTGTTAAAAACTAAGACACACACATGTTAGCCTAGGCCTGTACAGGGTCAAGATCATCAATATCACTGTCATCCACCTATACATCTTGTCCCACTGGAAGGTCTTCAAGGGGCAATAACACACATGGAGCTGTCACCTCCTATGATAACAATGACTTCTTCCAGAATACCATGTGAAAGACCTACCTGAGGCTATTTTACTGTTAACTTTTTTTTTTTTTTAACAAGAGTACACTCTAAAATAACAATGAAAAATATAGCAAATACATAAACCAGTAACATGGTTGTTTATTATTATCAAGTATTATGTACTATACATAATTGTATGTGCTATACTTATATATTACTGGCAGCACAGTGTATCTGCAACAACATCACCACAAACATGTGAGTTATGCATTGTACTACAATGTTACAATGGCTACATGTCACTAGGCAATTGGGATTTTTCAGCTCCATTATAATCTTATGGAATCATCATCATATAAGCGGTCCGTTGTTGACCAAAACATCGTTTTGTGGTACATGACTATACTTGACAAATGAGGTTGTCAAGGTGCTTTCCTGTTAACCTTTAACCTATATGAATTACCTTATTCAAGCTCAAGTCAGTCACTTTACCCACTGGTTGTCTCTGGCTTTGTAAGTATGAACTGACATTTTTCTGGTTATCCCATTTATTCAAAGAACTTCCTGTTATTTTAAATGTCAGAATTCATGTCACGAATCAGCGAGTCCAGCAATCAACTCCAAGAGCTAAGTGCATCAAACAAAGTATGAAGAAAGGCATATCTGTAGGAATTACGATACTACAAAAACCAGTATCACTAGGCCAATAGGACAATACTTATTGAGAATACAGTCTGGGCATTCATCACACCCAGGCTTTTCTGATTTGATCTGCACCATCTCAGCTTGGTGCAGATCCTGCACACAATTCAGTTTAATGCAAAATACATTAACCTTGCTGAGTAAGACTCAACAAAGTAACATCCTGAAGTATTTGTAGCCATAATCTCAAGTTGACGATGTAGGACTTTTCAGACTAGGAGACTCACAGTTGCCTCCTACATATTATTACTAAATAATTTGAGATAAAAAAATTTCCATGGAGATGCTGAGTATAACCCGCACTTTAATATTTCTTATAGAGTTCTTCCTTGTGGCCTAATCAAAGTGTTTTGCTGTGTTTTCCTGAATATTAACTCAAAGCTGTGGTTTTTTTCTATACGTGGCTTGGTATCCTTATTCACCCAAAATATAATTCTGAATTTGATGGTTGGTGATTGCTGCAGGAGGTGCTGGGTGTTATCAACTTTTTATGGTTGTAGGGGAAGATAAAGACTAGAGACTAGAGATGGAACAATGGTGTTGAGGGGGGTTGGGCATGTGTTCCATACTTACCTAGTCTAACCATATAACAGCACTTTGGGAGGCCGAGACGGGCGGATCACGAGGTCAGGAGATCGAGACCACCCTGGCGAACACGGTGAAACCCCGTCTCTACTAAAAAAAAATACAAAAAAAAAACTAGCCGGGCGAGGTGGCGGGCGCCTGTAGTCCCAGCTACTCGGGAGGCTGAGGCAGGAGAATGGCGTAAACCCGGGAGGCGGAGCTTGCAGTGAGCTGAGATCCGGCCACTGCACTCCAGCCCAGGAGACACAGCAAGACTCCGTCTCAAAAAAAAAAGAACTGGAGTGAGAGGGTTGGAGATTATGTCAGGAATCCAAGGACTCAGAGGAGTTGCCAGATGAAAAAAAAAATGGTTGTGTAGAGTGGAGCTATATGCTCACAGGAGGCATAGGCGAGAGGAAGAATCCAAAGCCAAAGAACATGAGCTGACTAGTTTCTGATCACCTCCATCCCCAGAGATTCCCAGAATCAACCAGGAGAGTCTTTGAAAAGCAGTTGAGGCAAATTTTAGATATCATGTAAGTAGGGATTCAGGACTTTGAAAATGTGGGTATTAAAAATGTGTTAATCAGGTTTGAAGTACAGGAAATTTAGATTATTTATACCATGTGCTGATGACACCTGCTTCACAGGAATGTTGTGAGAAAGAAACGGCACATACATGTAAAAGCTCCAGTAACATAAAGAAGGTCAGTGAACTTTTTCTATATAAGGCTAGATAGTGAATATTTTAGGCTTTGCAGGTTATACCATCTTTGTTGCAACAACTCAACTCTGCTATTGTATTGTGAAGGCAGCCAGAAACAGTAAGTAAACAAATAAGGATGGAAGTGTTCCAATAACATCTTGTTTACAAAAATAGGTGGTCAGCTAGATTTGGCCTGCTGACCACAGTTTCCAAACCTCTGACATAACAAGATGCTCAATAAATGTCTGATTCCTTATCCCCTTCCTTCTGCAACTGAGGTCAATTTATACTTGCTTCCACTTTTGCGAATATGAGAAAATGTTCAACATTCCCCCTGCAAATTAGGATCTAGAAGCTCCTTGCTATAATTGTTGACATTCTGTTTTTCAAGTAGGATACACATAATCAAACACATTTATACTCCTCATGGTTTCTAAATGTGTCAATCCTACAGGGATCAATTATCTCATCGAAAACTGTCACTGTCTTTTATTTTATTCCCCATATAGTTTCATATACGTTTTCATGTAAAATGACTGAAAACGCAGCTCAACTTTAATAAAATTAAAAAATTAGTTTCTACCATCCATCCTTATTGGGGTTGAATGAGAGCTCATAAGCAGCTACAGTGTTCGGTAATGTTTCACTTGGGATATACTGGTTTATAATAAAACGAAAACCAAGTTCTGTAAAAACAAACACACACACACACACATAAATCAGACTTTTGTATTTCATATAATACAGTTCTCTTATTCTATGCACATAAAAATATTACTGAGTCTCTCAATTTGTTTGTTGCTGGCTGAGCTCAATGGGAAACATCAAGAGGTAGACTGTCCCTGTTTTCCATTTGGATTCCAACTGGTTTCAATTTTATCTTTCAGGAGTAATTTTCTTTAGTTCAGAAACCACATCAGTACATACTGTTGAAGGTGATAAAAACACTAGAAGAATTCTGAGAAAAGACAGACAGGGAGCACCTGAACATTTCATTTCCTTCCTGGTTTTTTTTTTTTTTTTTTCTTTTTTTTTTGAGACAGAGTTTCCCTCTATTGCTCAGGCTGGAGAGCAGTGGCATGATCTCAGCTCACTGCAACCTCTGCCTCCAGGGTTCAAGCCATTCTCCTGCCTCAGCCTCCCGAGTAGCTGGGATTATAGGCACCTGCCACCACGCCCGGCTAATTTTTTGGCATTTTTGGTAGAGACTGAGTTTCACCATGTTGGCCAGGCTGTTCTCGAACTCCTGACCTCAAGTGATCTGCCCACCTCAGCCTCCCAAAATGCTGGGATTACAGGCATGAGCCACCACGCCTGGCCCCTTGTTTCTTTTTTTAAGTCAAGTTTAGTCTGTTGGTGACATCCTATTTGAAAGCAGAAAACTAATATTTGAGACCATTTTGGAAATGTAAAAAGACAAATGAGAACAAAATTCAAATAAGCTTTAAGTTCTCTTGTTTCCTAGACTCACTACCCTCTTCCTCCTCAATCTATTATCCTGTTATACTACCAAGCATCTTAGAAGAATGCCTGACACCACCTCCCTGTTCTTCCCTCCTATTCTCTCATCTACTTGTAATCTGAATTCTAACACACTCATACCTACTGAAATAGAACGCTGAAATCTCTGCAGGTAGGGCCTCAGGACCTGTACCTCTTAAGAACTCCTCAGGAAATTCTGAATATTAGCAAGTTTTAGAAAAACTGCTCTGTAGTACATAACACAACACTCTATAATAGCTCAATAAATACTTCCCAAATAGAAAAGTGCAAATATTGTTAACAGTAACCCATGAAAGCCCTCTTTATAATATCTTTCAAATCTTGGAATTGAACACTGAAGGCAACGCTTGGTCAACCATTGGGTTTATAGAAATGACAAATAATGAGATTTTATGAAAGAACAAAGGATTCGCAAGGTACACTCTGTTAATTTTTAAATCAATTACAAACTAGATATATCACTGAGGGCAAGGATCTTGCATATATTTGTAAAATCTATTACTGTGCTAGGGATATATAAGTTCTTAGAATAAGTTAGAATGCATTTTATGTATTAATTAATTAAAACTATTTATGTAAATAATAAATACTAAAATGAATATAAGATACCACTGCCTCTCTCCCCTTTTATAGGTACAGATGTCACAGAGGTAGAGAAGATGGGAAAAGAAAAAAAGAAAAACAATAATCTGCTATTGAAAAGGAAATCAAAAGGCAGTTAAAAATGAGCGTATTCTTTTTTGTTTGTCTGTTTGTTTGTTTGCTTGAGACGGAGTCTCACTCTGTTGCCCAGGCTGGAGTGCAGTGGCACAATCTTGGCCCACTCCAACCTCTGCCTCCCACATAGCTATTCTGCCAGGTCACTGAAAACAACCAAAGACTTGGAATATGCAAAATAGGAAGAGGAAAAAAATTTTATTCGATAAAAACTGGAGTCCTCAAAAGAGAGAAAATTCAATCTAATAAAAGTCCAGAACTGAGCTAGATAAAATGTTAAGCAAGCACATCATAGGTTAGTTTCATTGCTTTTGGACACTACGTAGTCATTTTAAAGCTTGTGGGCCCTAGACCAACAGATCTCAAAAACCATATTCTACTGTAAGTGCACATTCCTGAGTCTAATAATCTGCTTTATGTCAAGGTCTATTTCAGTTAGCAAGTAGCATGTTGATACTATCTACGAAAATAAACCTGATTTTAACATGTAACCTATTTATCAAAGTAAATGGAGTCAACGTGTTATGAAACCTATCCAAAAAGTAAACTCAGTTTAAAATTGAGTCATTGACAATCACAACTGTTGTGTGTGTGTGTGTGCGTGTGTGTGCGCACGCGTGCGTGTTTGTGTATCATGAAATATAGTTAGGTAGCTTCAGTTTAACAATAAGTTTCCATGAGGTATTTATTCAAATAAATGCCAGGAACAGTTTGGCCTGTAAGCTTTTAAGAACTTAAAAAAAAATAAAAGAATTGTTGGATAAAGGCTCAGCTGTGACAAATTCCATCTTCTGTGAGAACTACCATTTAATACTATATTCAGTGCTGTAGAGCATTCATAACATTACTGCAAACAATATAGAACAAAAACATAAAACTAGTCATTTATAGTAAAATAATCGGCAATTGCCCACTGTGCATCTCTTATTAATTTTATAGCCAAAAGTTAGATAATAGAGGGCCCTATAACTGTTTATAAAGGCATATATAAGATGAACGCAATGTTTAAGATTAAACACTAAATCTGAAGGCAAAGCAAAACTCAAATGTACAGTGGATCCTCAATATACAGCCCCTAAAATTCTTACTCGTTTTCTGAAATCTACTGTAGACTGCAGATAGAGCGATTACCATACAAAGTAAAAAACATCTCATAAAGAATAGAATGAAATCTGTCTTACGTTAAAAAAAAATCAGAAATCCCACAAATTGAAGGTTTTACTAGAAACTTATTGAAGATAAAAGAGAAGGTAATAGCCCGGGTAAGAAGCAACTGCTAATAGTCGCAGACAGCAAATGTATTTGACTGGATCAGGACAGCAACCTGCTGACTCTTTTTCCTAGCAAACTATTTCAAACCCGCTGTGCTCGCCATTAGGCTGGCCTTTACTTCACCCCAGCCACTTCAGTCCTATCACTGTGGGGGATCATTGTTGCTTCCCTCATGGCTGCCACCAAAGTGTGCCTCTGCTTTTAGCCCAGAATGCTTTGAATCTGAACTTAAGAACTGGTTATAACTACAGAGACAGAGCAGGAAGTAAATATGCAAAATTTGGAACAGAAGTGTCGTAATAAAATCAAATTAAAAATTCAAACTGGCTTATAAGATACAATAAATTCCTGTTTCTTACTGGAAATTTTTACTAAAATATCAGTTAAAAAACATAGACTCCAGAGTTGGGTATGACAATCCGTGAAGAAGAATGAAAAAAAGCAGAATACAGCTGACCCTTGAACATAATAGGTTTGAACAGCTAAGGGTCCACTTATATAAATTTTCTTCCTCTTCTGCCACCCTAGACAGCAAGACCAGTCTCTCCTCTTCCTCTTCTTTCTCAGCCTACTCAACATGAAGATGACAAGAATGAACTTTTATGGTGATCCACTGCCACTTAATGAACAGTAAATATATTTTCTCTGTGTTAAAATTTTCTTCACAACGTTTTCATCTTTGTCCCATTTTATTGTAAGAATATAGTATGTGACACATGTAAAATACAATATGAAGTACAAATCATGTGTTAATCCACTGTTTATGTTATCCGTAAGGCTTCTGGTCAATAGTAGACTATTAGTAAAGTTTTTTGGGAGTCAAAAGTTATTCTCAAGTTTTCAACTGCATGGCGGGCGAGCGGCACCCGTAATCGCCATGTTACTCAAGGGTCAACTATATATCTAGCTTTCCACTTAGATTTCATGGAACTGAATCTGATAAGACATTCAAAAGGCAGAGATTATATCTGATACTTGGTGCACTATTTAAAGAAAACTGAGGCACATAAGATGTAACAGGTATAAGTGAGTACAGAAAATAAAATAGTTACTTCCAGGTAGCATCATCCTTGAAGTCCTGCCTCCAAAATATACACATTTTTAACATCTCTTGATATGACATGAGACATTGTGTATACTGTTATTCTGTGTACCTAATACAGATGGAGAGATTACAGGTTCTAATTTAAAGTGATTTTTCCCTATAGTCTACTAGGACAAGAGTAGCTAAGATGGCAAAAGTATGTCAGGACTCCTGAATGACTGTAAAATATTTTCAGTTCATCTCCCTTCACATTTTTGCTGGCAAACCTTTGTCTATCCATTAAGACTGAAGTCAAATGTCACTTTCTCTACGACATCTTCTTTAATTACCACTACATTCTTCATCAACCTTTAGCACTGGAAAGGTATTTTCCACATGCTGCCCTACTTAATTAATTTTCATGTATGCATCTTATTGACTTATCTAAGTCATAAACTTGTATGGAAGAGAACATTCATGGTACAACTTTATCTCCCACATCAATCCCTCCTCCCATGGTATGTGGAAAATGATGCTCAGGTAATATTATGTGAATAAAATATGTGAAACATTGGAGTGGAAAAATGAGGGTACAGGAATATAAATGTGAAAGTGATGACCTTCTGTCTTCAAGTTGTAACTAAAGCCTAAGTAGTGAGGATGCCTGAAGTGTTGAGCCCATAGAAGACAGAACAGCCAATTAAGAGGACAAAAAGAACAATAAAAAGGTATGAGAAACAGGGGAATTCATTGTCCCAGAAGCGAGAAAGGAAAATGTTTCAATAAGAGAAAGCAATCAACAGTGTCAAAAGTAGCAGGAAGGTCAAGCATAGTCTAAATCCTTAAAAAAAAAAAAAAAAAAAAAAAAGACCAGAAGAAAATAGGCCATTTCAGATCATATAGAGCAATTTCAAAAGAGCAATGATAAGAGAAGCCATATTACAAGAAATAAGAAAGGGAATGGAAACATTTGCTGAATAGAGATCACTCACTTGATTAGTTTAGTAGGAAAGATAACTATATAGTGTGAAGGAGACAAAAACAAAGTGACTGGATTCCAGTTTTGTGTTAAGTTTATCTATTACAAGAAGGCACCTGATTGTCAAAGTCAAGAATAGTTTTTATGCCCAAAATGACTTCAGAATAAACCCAGCAGACAATGATTTACTGAATAAAATCAATAGGAACCGTGCAAAAGAGATTATACTGTTCAACGATCCATGTTGCATCAATACACATAATGGAATGAGACAAGGTGATACAATGGCCCAAAGCTTCCTGGAATCGCTCTTTAATGAAATCAACTAGCAAAATAAAGTCTACATAGACAGTAAGCAAGTACCACACCCTCTTTCTACCGACAACAAAACAGAATTTCCCAATATGACAGAAAGAGAAAAGTGGCATGTAACAGTACCAACGGAGCTAAATTGAAAATCATTGTTTAGAAAACCAAACGTTTATACAAGCACAGCCCACAAGGTTCTGTCAACATTTCCAACAAAGAAACATGACAACTCCATCTATCTGAGTCAACAAATGAATAAAATGGCATGTTCAAGGGGAAATGCCACAGAAGCAGCAGTCTATGCCATTTTTATTGGCATACAAAAAGTTGCTGCATAACAAACTGCTAATGAGGATTGGAACATTATTCCATTCTGTGATATCAGAGTTAACCTAAAATATGAAGTATTTATAACATTAGCTGATGGAAATAAACTGGCTGTCACCCAATTACCTATGGTGTCATGAGAATGTGAAATCTGACACTGTGCAGGCCTAATGGCAGTTATTCAAGCTTCCCTGCACACCAAGTACAGATGGACCAGTTAGGTGGCCTGCCAATATGACAACAGGTGGCTTTCTCAACTTACTAACTGCATTTGTAGTCACATTTAGAGAAAATATTCCAATGAAAGAATGAAATTTGCTGGGTTCTTTCAGTGAAAAAAGCATGCTTTCTCAAACAACTTCAATGTAATAAAATTAAAGAAATAGTTAAATTACTGGTAGGAGGCAAGGTGTTACCCTAGGAAGTGAAAGAATTCCAGGAAACAAGTTACTAGCCTTAAGAAACTTATATAATCCTTATATAAGCCTTAAGAAACTTATATAAAGTACAAATCATGCGTTAATCCACTGTTTGTGTTATCCACAAGGCTTCTGGTCAATAGTAGACTATTAGTAAAGTTTTTTGGGAGTCAAAAGTTACTCTTGAGTTTTCAACTGCATGGCAGGCGGTCGGTACCTGTAATCCCCTTGTTACTCAAGGGTCAACTACATATCTAGCTTTCCACTTAGATTTCCACTTAGATTTTGTTTCAGGTTTTATTTAAAAGGCGATTGCCTGTACGTTCCATGTCTCCTTTTGCTACGTATGACTTACCATTTAGTAATAGGACTCAAAGCAAAGAAAACATCTAATTTCCTTTCTAATAGTAATTATTAATGATGTTGATTATTATATATCTTCTAGTTAATGAATATCTTAGATTACATCTCTCAACTATTTAATTAACACAATAACTCTTCAAGATAGGATCCCATTTTTACTATACAAAAGCTTTGGCTCAGACCCGTGAAGTGACTTGGTCTACCAAATGACTATTAGATCTGGGATTCAAACCTAGATGAAACCTATGCTTTCAATGCATTTCATTCCACTACAACAAATTCCCTCCCTTAGTATATTTGCCTATCATTTCATTAAGTGAACTACATTTAAAACAAAGCAGAGTGACTGGCACTTATTAGGCACCTTTGTAAATGCCAATTCCCAGTTAATGGCCCCCTCTACAAACACTGTACTACACATAGTCTAACAGAGTGAGATATACAAAGAAATGGGGTTCCGTAAAATTACAGGTAAGCATACCAGACATAGAAAATTACATTCCTAAACGATGAAAGAAAAATTGGGTTTAACAAAAAGAGCAGAAATGAATCAATGAGTGTATCTGCTGATAGAGTCTATGGTAATTCAAGCACGATGCAATGACTTCACTATTTCCCAAAGGCAAAGGTGATTATTTGCTGGCAGTTTTCTGAGCTAGCCCTTTAATACGTATGGTCATTATCAGTTTTAAAATAAAGAATCTCAGTATGAATTTTACTTAAGTAATTCTAGTAATGTATACTCCACAGTAAAAATGCACACTCAAAGGTTAATATAAAACCTAGCCTTCTATACAAAGTGGGATGAAATTTCCCTGGCATAAAATACCTTTGGGAATGAGTTACCTCTTGGCAAAGTAAAGAGTATCAAAATAATAACAAAAAAACCTGTCAAATACAATAAGAGAGAAGATGTTGCATTTTTAGCAGTTATTAAATGCTGGAGTTTACCACCACATAAAGGCTTTTACAGCTACATCCTCAATACTTGGCCACATTAAAACCTTTTAAAGTATGTAATCAATGAAACTGCAATGCATAAACACACATAATGAAAAAAACTACTTCAAGCTGATCACTAGAAAAATAAGAGCACTCTTCTCTTAGTTGAGAAATGAATCACGAAGTGTTCTTCCTAGAAATTGTCCTACTGGTTTAAGAGCTGAAGTTCGATAACAACAGATAGAAGTGACCTTGCTATCATTCAACTCTACATTAATGTAAGTATGTTACGTATATACCCATATGTATATATATCAATATAGGAAACTACTGAATTTATTAAATTACTAATAGTTCTTTTTCTTGAAACTTTCTTCTCAATGACTTCAAAGACCAGACTTCTCTGATAAACAATCCTATACTTCTGACTAGTCTCTGTTTTCCATATTGTATTCTCTACTTCTATCTACTCCATATATATTAGTGACCCCAAAGTCCCCACATTCTAGTCTTTTTACTTTATATTTTTGCCTTGTGCAATCCACTACTCTGACTTCAGTCATTAATCTATGTGCTTATGTTTCTTGCATCTGCATCTTCAGTCCAGGTTTTTTCTCTGGGTTGCAGACCCATAAATCCAATTCGTATCTCTTCCACAGGACTTCCAAATAAATATGCTCCAACATGAACTCATTCTCAGTTACCTGAGAAGTGTTGTGTCTGTTCCCTACTCCAGTGAAAAGCATCATAACAAAATATATATCATAGAAATAAGAAACCTTCCAGCCATTTTTGAATCTTCTCTCCCTACGCCTACCCTCCATCTGCAAAATTCTGCCTAAATTTCTACTGCTCTGTTTAGAGCCCTCAACTGTTATTGCTTAGATCTTTCATTCATTAATTCACTTATTCTACAGTTATAACATGCATGATCATAGGCAATGTAAATGCAAAAATGATTAAAGGACACATGTAGTGGCTCACACCTGTAATCCCAGCACTTTGGGAGGCCGAGGCAGGAGGATCCTTTGAGCCCAGACAACAGAATAAGACCTCATGTTTACAAAAGTGGAAAAAAAAGAAAAAAAAACTAAACTAGCCAAGTATGGCGGCATGTGCTTATAGTCCCGACTACTCTGGAGGCTGAGGTGGGAGGATCACTTGAGCCTAGGATACAGTGAGCTATGATCATGTTAGTACACCGCAGTCTGGGTGACAGAGTGAGACCCTGTCGCTAAAATAAATAAATAAATAAATAAAATTAAAAAGAAAGAAAGAAAAGATTAAAGTACAGTCTTTGCTTTCAGACAAATGAATAGCTATAACAATGTATTAAGGTGTATAGAAGAGCTATGAAATTACAGTAGTCACTTTGATTTTTGTTTTGTTTTGCATTTTTTCCTCCCCTTTACTCCAATTTCTTCTACACATTCATTACTGGGGTTATCTTTTTAAAATGTTAAGATATTATTACTTATCCTTATTTTTTTGCCCTATAGATATGATAAAGCTTAAGTAATAAGTAGGGAATTTAGTACCTTTTAAAATCGGGCTTCAAATTAACTTAATAGCACCCAGGTGTCCCAATGCTCTACCCAAACCAGATTACTGACTATCAGACAAAATCAGGACATCCCAAGCCTGTGTACCTTTGCTGAATACCTTTGCTGATATTTTTTATATTCCATTCTTTCTCAACCTGAACACATTTGGCTGGGCTAAAATGCCATCTCCTTTGAGATGCCTTCCTGAACTCTTCCAAGCAGAATTAATTATTCCCTCCTCTGGGCCTCTACAGAGTTTTGTCCCTATCTTGGATGTAGCACTTAATATATTGCACTATCATTAGTTTAGATATCTGGCTCCTCCACTAAGTGTGAGTTACTCAAAGCCATCAGCAATATCTTGATAATCTTTATATCACTAGAAAGTAGTACCAATTTGATACATGATAGACAATGAAAATAAAGCTTATTGAATTCAATGAAAGAATTATATCGCCAAACTGTAAAAATTCCTAAACTATACATGTTAGAAATTAAATTGTATCCTAATCAAAAAATTAAAAGCCAGCCTTTCCAGTTATTGACCTTCAACCTCTATATCTATAAATAAAATGTATTTAAGATGCCACAGTCATTCATTGGTGCATATTACACTTAAAAATGGCTAATCTATGATTGATTTATGTTTATTTATGTTTTCAATTTCCATCACTACTATGAAACTTAACAGCTGGCATATGTGTCTTCCTGGTTAAAGCCATTACCGGTGGCAGATAACAACTAAGACAGATTTTCCTACGGCAAAATCCTACAATGTCAAGTCACTCTATATGATAAGCAGAGCCACTGTGGGTGATCCTAGAGCCTGAAGTGACTGCATGAAGGCAGCTTTCATTCAGTGCCCTCTAGTCCTGAACTGAAAAATCAAAAATCACATATATCCATACAAAGCACATGTACATTCATTACTAAGGATCCATTAATAAGATAAAGATCTGTGTAGACTGTATTGATTTTTTTCTTAGCCTTTTCTCTTTTAAGATATTTCTTTTGTGAATGGAGGAGGAAAGAATTGTGTGAAAGAGAGACCGGAAACTCGAACTATTGACAGAACATAGTTCTTGCCCATGAACTCGCCTCCTGAATCACTCTGATTCTTCAATAGGTAGTTATAATAGTGTCTTTCCCTATTCTAAAAATGAGTATTAATAAAAAAAACTAAGTTGCATCAGAAAAGGCCACGTACCATAATTTCTGTATTCTAGTACCAATATCTCATGTTCAGTAAACTGTAACATAAGAATAAAGTCATTCTGAGATGTCACATGTCCATGTAAGAAGGGGTTACCTTAACTTCTGTTTCTGAAAGTATGATAGAATATGTATCCTGATATCAACTACCTGTGAAAAGAACTAAACATGATGAATATTTAAAAAATAATTTAAAATGTATAGATAACCTGGCAAGAAAGTAAGGAATACCTGGAGGCCAAAAACTAAGTGAAAGATAAACTTAGAGAGATAAATATCAATAGAGTCAGCTTTGACCTTGAGTGAATATTCTGAACCCAGATAAACTTGAGCTTCAGTTGTCAAGGCCTCATGGATGGGGGAATGGAAACCAAGCCTAGGGCCTAATCAAAGTGGAAAGAGTAATAGGAAATGGTCCTACAAACCCCAGAGGACTACACCTCAGTTTAACAGTAAATTAGAAATAAACTTGCTCATCTCCCATGGGGCCTGAAAAGAAAATTGCCGATATCAAAACTTGGTGCTGGATGGAGAAAGTAAAAATCTTCTCTGATAATTCCTAGTCCAAAGCCAGCCTTCATGCAGCCTGAATTCGTAGCTCCTCAAGAGTCTTTAAAAAAAAGAAAACCTTAAGCCAAAATATTAACATCAGTCTAGGTTGGTTTTGCAACCCAGCCAAAGCAAACATGAATCTCCTCTGAAGGATATCAACCTTCATGCTAGGCCTTAAAATAGTCCCACAGATAAATGTACAAGAAATAATAAGCATGTTTAATATAAAGTCATATTTAACTCTTCCCTATACCCTATTGCACAACAATAATAAATTCTCTACTCCTAGAGATTCTAACTCAGCATTTGTGCTCTTATTCTTCTCATCTTCATTCCCAAAGGCATTATGCCTATTCAGAATCTCGGGCCCTCTCATCTTATACTCTTCCATTTGACTTCCTTAAATACAGCTCTGCTCCTGTCTGGCTTCTAAGATCCCTCAATGCTTCCAAATTTCTTAACAATTAAAGTCTGAATTTCTTAGACTAGCATTTAAGGGACCTCATAATCCAGCTCAAACTTGCCTTTTTAACACCATTTTCTGTCATTTCCCCTAAAGGTACCCCTGCTCCCCCCATCTCCAACATGAACCTTGTAATCTACCCACATGTTATATACCTACTATTGCCTGGGAATATGACATTAGAAGCACCAGGGTTTTCAATATACAATTTATTCTGCTGAAAATATCTTCCCCTTACCCTCAAACTAGTATTAATTGTCCAAATCTTACCCAGTTGGAAAGGCACAGATCAATTATCTCTGCTTCCATGATGACGCCCATGTCTCTCCTTGTCTTCCCTGCCCTCATTCCTTGCAAATCAGTATCACTTCATCTCTATTTCACTTTTACGACTTCCGTGGTTGGTATAGTTGTACACGTCTTATTCTTGAACATTAAGCTCCTACATGTAAGGGTCCAAGTCTAGCTTAGTCATCTATAGTCCTCAAAAATACCTAGCAAAGTATCTTTTGTATAATAGGTGTTCAATAAATTGTTTGAATTAACAGATAAATTGGCTTTAACAAGCACTTATATTCAGTAAAATACTATATTGAAGGCCTATAAACACAATCATGGGCATCCGAAATTACTGTTGTTTTGACAGCTCTTATTTTTGAGCAAAGCAGCTAATGAGAGAAAAGAATTTCAAAAAATCAGATTGCTCCAAGTTCTTCACATGTTGTCTCATCTCAGATTAAATGAAGAAAGTGGTACTTCTTTAGCCCAGATACGTGCTTCTTCTTCAGCCCAGATACGTGCTTCTTACGCAGAAATGAGCTGTGGAAATGCAGCTGGCTGCAGTTTTCATTTTCCTTCTTATAGGTAAACCATCAAGCTAATTAAAGAACCCCACATTATCCTTAAAAATATATTCAGCTATTTAATAGGAATAGCCATCTAACTATTAAAGGCTATAGTAAATATATCCTCAGAGCTGTTAAAATTGCTTGAGGTGAGTGGCCAATTAAAAAAAAAAAAAAAAAAAAAAACAAAGCAAGACAGTTATATATCGCTAAGACATCAAAGAAGTAGTCATCCCCTGACAAATTAAACCAGAGAATAGATATCTGCATCTCTAAATAAAATTAAGAATACTTCAAATTCCAGATTCTGGAAGCATCTGCTAAACACACCCCCCAAACCCACCAAGCCAGCAGCTGTGTGATCTATTTAAATATTCCCCAAACCACCTGGAAAAAATGCAAATTATACAGCCTTGTTCATAAAAGAAAATAAATAAATGTCTCTGCTGAATTTCTACCCTCCCTGTATTATAAAAGTTAACAGCCCTGGCAAGGGAGATTGCATAATTAAGAATTAAAATCTTAATGACTTAAATATTTTATTCAGTCTTTGATATCACATTAATGATAATAGATGTCCAGAAAGGGATAAATGTGATTTGCTATAGAAACTTAAAGTCTCTCTGAATCAATAACAACGAGAATGAAAATATATTTACATTCATATTGTTCTAACTATTATACAAGACCAAAAGCTACATCCTATATGGTATCTTAGGTATTTACAGAAAGTGATACTTTTAAACAAAATCATTCTGTAAACCTAGAAACCATGTTACCACCTTCACTCCGTGATTGCAAACTCAAAACACAATATTCCAAATAATTTAAATTCAGCAAGCAATATTACTGAAAGTAATGAATGTACAGATATGCATTGAGACCGTGTAAAAAATAAAATAGAAATAAATGCCAACTTTTCCAAAGATAAGACAAATCAAAGGAAAAAGGACTACAAAAAAATCATAAATCAGATGGACATATTAAATAGGCTCCTCAGGCAATGATCTAGTTTAATGTAACACTCAAAGAGCATAACAAAGTTCTTCTGTTCCCTTAAGCTAAGCGAACATCTTTGTATGGTTTCCAAAACTGACACATTTGAATAAAGTCCAAGGATGACTCTAGTTTCAATGTTAGTAGTAAGAGTGGTTTCTTTCCAGAGAAGGAAAACAAAAACGTGGTTCTATTACTTGTGTGCTGTTGATGTCTCATATAGATTGGGTCAATCTAAAATAAGTTCTTTTAATATACTCTCATCATTATGTTACTACTACTTAATGAACCAAGTGAGAATACATGATTATTCATAAAGCAAAAGGCAATAAAAGGAAAAGATGACTCAAAAAACAAAACAGCACTAATTTTTTAAAAAATACCCAGCTCAAATATGTCAAGAAAATAATTCACAAAGCAAGCATTTGATCATCACTGTCATGATAAAGGGGGGAAGGTATACCATCAATTCTAAGACATATTTTAGAGAAAATTTAATGGTTAAAAATATGAAATTTTTAGGAAGAATATATTTTGAGACAGAAGATTTAAAAGTATAGTTGTTTCCACCATCAGATAACAAAAGAAACTGATAACAAAAGAAAAACATCAAATGTTATCCTGTTATAAATCTGAAGTTCTGACTTTTTGCCTTAGCAACCTAATGAGTAATACATCTGACAAGCTGGTCTAACACAGTTTGGAGATAGGGAATGGACCCTACCACCAGCTTCACTGGAAGCACCAGTAATTTAAGTAACTTTTCAAGAAATACAGCTGCCTGCACAGTGCTTGCATATATAGTAAGTGCACAATTAATGTATCAAGTGCAACAGAAAGCAACTCAGTATGTGAAGCACTTTTCTGTTGCAATGACTCAGTGTATTCTTATTTGTAATAAGATCACTTATAAAGTAATATAAGAATGAAGGAAAAAATTTAGATGCTTAGGAGGAGAAAAGGAATTAAAATAAACATGAATGATATCAGAAAATAAAGGAGAACATTGAATGTATGAGTTCTGAATTGAATTCTGAATTATTCAATTCATTGAACATGTAGAAATTAGTTTCATCAATATTATGTCCCAACTACAATAAAGATATATTTTTAAAAACATCAAAGAACTACCACACCTTTAGTAAACTCTATGAAACCCCATAATCTGATTTTTAAAGTTGAAAATATATAACAAATATCAAGAATTGTTTTCTCCACCTGTAGTACTCCATAGTAGATTATTGAAGCTACTGTTTAACTAACTTTCTGAGGTAGAAACAGATTCTGTTTTCTCATTAAAACCTCTTGTCTGATTCTATTTGATATTATAATTTCTTATTTTATTAACTGAGTCATTGAGGCAACTCAACTAGAATATGAATATATGTCCATTAGATCAATTAATGGTATTTTTCTTATGTTAGGGAAAGTAAGTATTTGCTACTTCTTCACCTCACACATTATTACTTTTAAAAATTAAAATTATTAATTATAATTAGGCTACTATATACATTCAATGTTCTCCTCATACATTCAATGTTCTCCTTTATTTTCTGATATCACTCATGTTTATTTTAATTCCTTTTCTCCTCTAAATTAGGCTCAAAATTACCTCCCACCTGCATCAAACCAATGAGACATATGTAAAAGCACAATCCTATGATGTGGCTAAAAAGTCATGCCCTAATTACATTTTTAAGGTTTGTTAACTTAAAAGTTAAGTTAAAAGTTAACTTGCCTTTTCTTGCATTCCAGTAGCAATGAGCACACACCTAGTATCAAGGTACAATTTCCCACTAAAAAAATATACAGGTTCCTCAGAGAAATTGTAGATTCCAAGACTGTGCAAGAGTAGCTACAAGATGAAACTAAAATGTCTTTCTATGTCAAAAAGTAAAGTAATGCTAAAAAAACATGTAGGTATTTCACAGGAACAGCTTGAGGGAGCTCTCACTGGCTACATCTGGGAAAAATTTAGCACCAAGTAACGCATTGCAGTAATGAACTATAAACCATTGAAAAATAGGAATTTATAAGTCCATACTAATAAAAGTATCAATAAGTAAAAATGATAGATGAGAAAGGAGAGGTCTTGCTTACAGTAGAATGCTATATGTAGGAGTACTGTAATTGGCAACGTATTATTTTACAACCATTATGATAAATGTTAGATAACCTAGGGGAAAATTTTGATGAGGAGCAAGATATTTACATGGTCTTAAAGTGTCTTCCCGCAGACTGCTTATTAATTCCAAGGAAAAAAAGAGTAATTAGACACTAGAGAAATTATATAATACCTTAATCGAAAATTGATTTCTCCAATGAGGGGTGGACAGATAGTACCCCCAGGTGTGATACCTCATATAGTGTCACCTATGCTGAATTCTGGCTAAGAACACATATCCTGAATCTAATAATAAGGAATACTATGTTTCTAAAAAGGAGATTTATATTTTTCAAATTGTTGATGTCATAAAAGACAAAGAATGGCTGTGGAAATGTTCCAGATTAATGAGGCTGAAGAAGAAACAGATGGAGATGGAGATTGGAAGGAAAGAAGGCAGGAAAAGAGAGGGAGGAGGGTTAAGGAAGAAGGAAAGAGAGAAGGAGAAAAAGGAGCTTAACAGTAGTTGAGTAAAGGATATATACAAGTGTTCTTTGTAGTATTCTTAATCTTGCAATTTCTGTAGGTTTGAAATGATTTCCAAATACAAGGTAATGTATAACTAGTCTTTTCTTGGTGTTTCTTAGTGTACTATATTATGCTGTTTTCCTGGTCTTGCTTGAAAGGAAATTATTTGAATACCTACTTAAATGACATTACAGAATAAAAGGAAAACCGGAAGTATTAAATCACACCATCACCAATAGCCTAGAATCCCATATCAAGGGGGTACAGAGATATATACCATATAATATTATGATGTCAATGTTAAAAGCTAAGATACAATTTCCATACAAATATTTCCAATTTCTTTTTGTTAGAATCATAGAACAAAGTCAGAGGATCCCTTAAAAGTACCTAATACAACCATTTGATTTTTCAGTTCATGGAACTGAGGTCACACAATTACAAGAACCAAGACTCAAAACACAAGGACTCCCATTGAGCCTTGTCACCTGCCAAAGTATATACTTGGCTAACTTGAGCAAACTGAAATGTTTCAAGTAAATCCTTTATATAGTGTTACTATGAAACAGAGCAAAAAAAAAAAAGCCTGTTTTATCCCTTAAGCTGTTTTAACTTGTATATCTGAGGTATTTATTTTAACATAGATTATAATTATATATATTTTTTATTTTAAAACATGAATTTATAGATAAAGGGTACTATATATGCCTAACTGACTATGCTTTAAAAATTCATTATAATCATGGCTAGCCATCATAAATGTCATTCCACATAAACTGTTCTCATTACATGTACTATTTGAACTAGATAAACACAATGGAATCCATTTTCATTGGGCTATCTCTAACAATGCATGAAGTGATTTTCATTCAGTCATCGGTTTATAAAGTAATTGGTTTGCCAATATTTCATTTTCATATGATCCTGTTGACAGAAATAAGTATTAGGTAGCATAATCCAGCTACTCCATCTTTTCCATTTATCTTCAGATCTCCTAGTCACTTCCCCGTCATTTACTAAAGACTGTAGCAACTGACTCAGTCTTTTTGTTCACTCTAACTTGTTGTTTTCAGTGACTTCATCATCTGCACCAGACCTATTATAGTCTCTCAGTTTAACTTCTCCATCTTTTCCTAAATTCAGCCTCTGCCAGTCAATCCTGTGATAATCACACTCTGACCACCAAAGTAACACAACCTCCCAAATCTCAATTCAATCACCATAACTGATGATCTTTTTTTCTACAGTTCCAGTTTAGTCGATCAAGTAACCATGCTGAACCAATTCTTAAGTGTCAATGAAGCCACCAGCCCTTTGACCCACCATCCATCATTCCTCTCCTGTCCTCACTTGCCTCCCTGTCTAGTTTAAATTCCATGGCCCAAGATGTGTTCCTTGACATTAATAATCATTATCTAATGCTCTTTCCCCTTAATGCTTCCACATTTTTGCAGGCCTGCATTTGTATGGCATCCTTAGCATAATTGGGAAGAGTAATGTCACTCTAAAGTAATAATAATCAATTTCAAGGGAACACTTTCTATTATCCAGCAATGACAGCAACACTACACCGATAATTACTTCATATTTTTTCAAATGATTCACTTCACATCAACCCATCCCACACTGTTGCTAAACTGTTAGGTGGTGACACTGCTGCCTAACTAATGAGAAAATAGAAACTATCAAATGGCACCTCCCCACCCATAATCATGCCACCAGCAAATAAACTTGCATTTATACCATCTTCATCTTTCCCATCACAAAGGAGAAAAGGATCCTCCTATCAAAGGTAAGTTCTTCCACATGTAGATCTAGGACTCCTCCCTTTTCTTTCTTTAACTTTTTATTTTCTCTCTCTCCTACATCTTCAACTTTTTATTTCCAACACTATTATTCTCATCAGTATTCAAAGATGCTTTAACATTTCCCATTAAAAAAACAAAAACAAAAACATAAAATAGGCTGGGCACAGTAGCTCATGCCTGTAATCCCAATACTTTGGGAGGGCGAGACAGGCAGATCACCTGAGGTCAGGAGTTTGAGACCAGCCTGGCCAACATGACAAAACCCTGTCTCTACCAAAAAATACAAAATTTAGCCAGGAATGGGGGTGTGCACCTGTAGTAGTCTCAGCTACTCAGGAGCTAGAGGCATGAGAATCGCTTGAAGCTGGGAGGTGGAGGTTGCATGCAGTAAGCCAAGATTGCACCACTGCACTCCATCCAGTTTGGGCTATAGAGACTCTGTCTCAAAAAAAAAAAAAAAAAAAAACCAAAAAGCAAAAATCCTAAAATACCCTAAGACCATACCCTTCCCACATACCACCTTCTCTGTGCTCCTCCAGAGCCATGCTTTTCAACAGTTGTCTAGCCAAACTGCTTAAACTCTCTCACCTCCAACTGTATTCGTCAATTCACACCAACATGGCATCTAGTTCAGACTCTCAGCAGCATTTGATTCATTTGATTGTACTCTCTTTCTGATAACGTTTTCTTATTTTGGTGCTATGACTCATACTCTTCTACTTTTTTTGGCCATACTTTCCTCAATTTGCTTTGCTGGATCTTCCTCCTTTCTTAGGCCTGTAATTGATAGAATGCATCAGGGCTTCTATCCTGTACTTTCTTTTCTTCTCCATGTATATACTCTTTCACAAAGTGATTTCAACCAGATATATTATGTGAATACCATCTATTAGCTAATGATCTCAAATTGATACCTCTAGCTATAACTAATCCCTGGAATTCTAGACACAAACTCTAACTATTTACTACTTACCAAACAACATTTCCAACATGATTTCAGTCCAAAAAATATCTCAAATGCAACATGCCCAAGGCATAACTCTCTATTCTTGACCCCTGACCCTGATACCACCCAAGTTTTTCCTTTCTCTGTAAATGGTACCATCATCTAGTTGCTTAGGCCAAATAATTAGGAGTCTTTCTTGCTTCCTTTTTGTCTTTTATCACACAAATCCAATTCATCAGCAAGTATTATTGGTTCCATCCCCAAAACATATGTGAAAACCAATCAAAGAAGTGAACAAAGCAAATTGAGAAAGAGTGGGCTGGTGAAGAAGGAGGATACCCAGGAGAGTGAGAAGTCACAAGAACCAATATCATAGTTTCCTCTAAGAAAGAGGGAATGGTCAAATATGTAATAAAATGCTGCTGAGAAGTTAAAATAATAATCGAGCCACAGACATGGAAGATCACTGGAGTTCTTAAGAAGAGTAGACTCTGTGGAATGATGGACCTGAAAGTTCAATCGGAATGGACTGAGAGTGAGATGAGAATGTAAGACAGTAAGTAATAGAATAATAGAGAAAATTTTCAAGGGGCTTTGTTGTCTGAGAAGCAGAGAGATAGGGAATAGTTGGAGGGAGCTATGAGGTCAAGAGTGGTTCTTTCTATCAAGAGAAGAGACACTAGAGCATGTTAGTATGCTGCGGAAAATGATCCAGTAGAGAAGGAGAAAATAAATATGGCATAGAGAAAGGAGCTAAATCACTGAGGAATGGGAACCAGGGCACAAGTGGATAGATTGCTCTTCCACAGGTACAGGGACTCTTTCTGTCCACGGTAACGGGAAATAATATGAATAAAGATACAGGACAATTTGACAGATTTTTGCAAGGGAAGATGAAGGGGCTCTTGATGGAGTGCTTCTAGATTTGTTAACGAATTATGAGGTAGTTCATCAAATGTGTGCATGTTTACGTTTCTCTAAGTGTTCGTGTGGTGGGTACTTTGGGGATTGAGAGGTGAGGCATGAAAGAAGTTGAAGAAGAGAAAACATGAGAAACAGCTACGTTAAAGAGCAAGAAAAAAAGATACCAGATAGTTTACAATATAGCATTAAATGTCAAATTTGTTACTTACAGGGTTTGACCAAAAAGAAATCACATATATACCAGTTTAGTGGATTTTTCTTTCATTGCAAAATTATAATTTCTTATTATACAGCAATGTATTTTTGGAAGATAAAACAACATTATATATTTTGTTTGTTGTATGCTCAAACAAAAAACCTGTTACAATGGTTCACAAGTAAAATGACACTCTTGTAGACAAGCAAGTTATTCACTTTTCTTTTTGCACAAGTCTATTTCTGTGTAGAGATGTCAAAAAAAATTTGAAGATATAAAAGCATGCAATTAAAGTTGCACTATGGTAAAAACTATGCCTATTTCAAGCTTATTTCTATTATTCTGTGGCTTACCATTACATGATCAGAAAGCATGATGTCTCAATGTCAAGAGTATTCATTTAAAATTATATCAAATAAGCAGGTTGTATTTACAAAACCAGCAGCATGGGCTGGAATTGTTTGTCTTCTTTTAGCATTTTAATTTACAGCTTTCTAAATGCAAATTAGGGAAATAAAGTCTCTGCTGACTAGATGGTAAGTACATATTTTTTCCTTTTGTTACTATCTCAATTGTAATAGTGGTGTTATTTTATTGGTAGTGTATTTACATGCAGCCTTCACACATGGCCCCCAAAATACTTTATAAATATTAAAATACTGCCTACAATTTCCCTCCAACTAAATCTCTGCAATGTACCATTAAAATTATCCTTCACAAAAGGCAAATCATTACTCTTTTTATATTAAAAACTAAAGTGCTATTTTAGACAACTGATTTCCCCAACAGACAAAAACTGAGCAATATCAGAATGTACATCCCCCTCCAGGATATAAATACAAAATAAATCCATGAAACTTAAAAGATCCCAAGCTATAAAACTCCCTCTGCTTTGGCCTTTCAATTCTCAGCTCCATTTTTATTACAGGGCAACTAAAACATTACTCAGGTGAAGCAGTAAAGGGGAGTTTTGAAAAAAGTCATCAAATCCTCTCTCTGTCAAGCAAAGATAGCAAAGGAGTTTGAAAGATAAAGCCTTTTGTGCAAAATAACTCATCACAGGTTCTCTAAAATTGAACTGCTAAAATTGGTGAAGCTTGTTCACATTCACAGAAAGGTATTCACTCACTTGATAAACTACCAATAGGGAAAACACTTCTAATCCCAGTAACATATACAGTCATAAATTTGTGACCTTTTTAACCAAAAAACAATGTCTACTTGGTTTTGCATTTTTCACTGGATAAAACAAAATAAATCTTATTTTCAAATGGTTAAATAAGTTAATTTTCAGCTATCGGTATTCATGTCTACATATTTTAAGCTATTAATATTGCTAGACAAGTATTCTTTAAAAGCTACACTCCAAGGTTGCTTAAAAAATAAAAGTATCTTCAAAGGATTTTATACCTACTTAAAATGGATTTTTACATATTTTAACAGACTATAGTGAGTTCTAAATTTTAGCAGGGTTTCACAACATAAACTCACTTAAAATTTGCCTCAATGTCAATTTAAGTAGCAAACACAATAAACAAGAAGAAGCAATAGTTTCTATACTTTAGTGACAATAATTATTTCATTTATTTGACATTCATGGGACTATAAATGTTGGATTGACTTCACAAAATAGAACTGAGCAGAAATAGTATTTCAGTTTTTCTGACACACATATACATGTATACACACATGCACACATGGGAAAAGTTGGTATGACAGTAAAACTCAAAAACCAAGCATTCATTATCTTAAAATGTAACACAGTCAAAGGATTTCTGATCAGATTTTATTTTCAATGAGTGACTCATCTATTTTCTGGATTTTATCTTATGACATTAGCAATGGTCTGATATTCACTCAATGAAAACATAAATCAGAAGCCTGAGAGAAAGAAAATAAAGTACTAGCTTCCCAATCCACACAGAAAGAGGATTATAGTTCTACATTTAATATGAAAATTTTCAAAGCACAGCCATTAGCCATGAAAAGAAATCTCTTTCATGTTCAACAAATTCATCTAAGAAACATTAGAAATATATTTATAGATCAAGAAGAACTTCAACTTGGTCTCTTACAATATAATCATCATTACTGTCGCAACAAATTTTAAGCAGTGATTAATGGCACTGGTTTTCATGTACATCATTCTATTTAATCATACTAACATCCATGTAAAAAAAGTATTATTATAATGACAGATGAAACTGAGATTTAGAGAGGTTAAGACACTTGCTCCTAGTGGCATGGCAGCCAGGATTTAAACTCAGATAGTCTGGCTTCAAATAATATACTGTCAATTAAACTGTTACAAAAAATAATAATAAATAACCTCTGCAAGAGTAATAGTTGGCAGATTATATAAGAACCTACCAAAAACTTATACTAATACCTAGCCTGAAGGCATCACTGCTAGCTAGTCAATGTATAATCTTACAACTAAAGAGAAAAGGAATGACAGAACCAGAAAAGAAGACGAATTAACTCAATTAAGTCTTCTTATTAAGTCTTCCTATTGTCTTCTATTTATACTCTTCATTTCTACTGTTATTTATTTATTTGGAATGCTTGGTTTAGGTGAAAAGAAATCAACCCTGCTTCCCCCATCAAAGATATGTAAATATTACAAATTTTTTGCACATGTCAACAGATTTAATGCCGAAAGTTTATGATGAGAAATTCATTAAGTCAAAATTTCCCATTGGCTTACACTGTCCCAGAATAGTTAGTTCCAAGGAAAAATACTGCTTTTTTTGAATGCCTCTGACAACTTCTAATAGGGAAGATATAAAGAAATATTCATCACAAACAAAAAAATAGGGAAGATATAAAGAAATACCCAGTACAGCCACCAGTTAACATAGCTCTCACACTCCACTTCTCTGCAAATAAATGTCTGAAGCATAATTGGAACATGCTACTCCTATTTTAACTGAAACACTTCACAAGTAGAAATTTTAAGCCAGTAATCAGTACCATTCTGATTATTGTACCATTCTGTCAGCAAAGGTTATTCCCTTCTAAAGCCTTTTCTCACAAATTACCTCATCATCATCATCGGGTGTGCATAGGTTGGCAATTTCCTTCAGCATCTGTCAGAACGCCTACCACAGGAAGTACTCAATAAATAGTTACAGGAAAAAATATATGAAATGAGGAAATGAATGAATGAACCATACAAGGGATGATTATCCTGTCATCAAAGGATAAGTCAAATATCAGTATATAGTGGACAAGACATCTGTTAAAACCCATAGAACTGTATAACACAAAGGCTGAATCATGATATAAACTATGAACTTTAAGGATAGTAATTTATTAATATTGTTTCATCAATAGTAATAAATGTACCACCCAAAATGCAAGATATTAATAATGTGAGAAATTCTGAAGGACAAGAAAATTATATGGGAACTCTGAGATTTCTGCATAATTTTTCTGTAAGCCTAAAACCGCTCTACAAAACAGTCTATTTAAAAAATGAACAGTACATTTTCAAATTAGGAAATGCTACACCTGGCTAAAAAGCCAAACATTTATTATTATTACTATTATTTTCAAAATAGTAAAAGTAAAAATAAAGAAATGTTACTAACACTTCCAGTGAAAGTTTATAGCCATCAAAAGACAGAGGAGAAAAACAGTGAACACCATATGTATTATTTATTATTTTTATTTCTAAAATGTAGCAGTGCAAAAGCGTCTCCAGCAACATATACAAAAATGTATCAATCTACATATTAAAATAAAAATCCTTCAAAACAACCCAAATACAGACTAATAAAGGAGAGATAATACGTGAAATTCAAAGTATATTCAATGCAACACAAATCTCAAATCACTGGAAAAGATAAACTACCCACAAGCAGGCTTGCTCAAAGCCCTGACATCTGATGATGTTAGCTACAGTTCTGTAAGGTCAAGTGGGAATAATATGTTTCTCTACACCATCCCAAGCTGAGAAATGATGGCTAGGCAAAACTGTTGAGAGATCTAGAAGTTAGGTGGCACTCAAATAGACTGAGATATATTTTGCTAAGTTACGTAAACTGAAAAGCAGTTTCTTTTATTTCACTATGTTAATATGTAAATGTGTTTTAATAAATGTCTTTCATAATAATGCCTTAGACAGACTACCACAGATACCATAATCTGGGAGAAAAAAAAACCCTCAAGGGTAGGTTACTTGCCAAGTCTCATCCTACAAAGTTTGTGACAAAAAAGAATCACACAAATCATGCAATAAGAAATCATGCCTGATTTATTAAATCAGAAAAATATTATATTCCCATATACAGAGTAGGAATTAAATGTGTAAATGAGATCAATAACAACAAAGCCTCTACAATATAATGTAGCTGTCAGAGAATCAATCAAGCTTACTACTCTTCAGTGAAGTTTGTGTGCCTGAGAAAGCAAGCAAAAGCAGTGTCTCTGGATTTGACTCATCTACATGGTCAGATCTTTAATCGATGATCTGTAAAGCCACTTTCAGATTTCAAATGATTCAGTTTTGTGACAGAGATATGACCCACTGAAGTCTCAGGAAACTTAAACAGCTTCCATGTATTGTTCCACCATTACAAGACATCCAAGCCAATAGATATACAATGATAGTGAGCTCCTCCCAGAAAGCAGGAGAAGCTGGCTGGGCTCCAACCACAAGTATAAAAGTTAGAAGTAGACTGAAATCCTGCCAAGAGACTGTCACAAATGGAGACTCAGAAAGAGAAATATGAAAATAACAAATCTAGCTCCATTTGAATGGAAGCCAATGATAATGAATAGCACTACTTGTATAATTTCTCTTGAGTCCTTATCACAATTATTATACTATTCTCTGTTTCCCTGAAGTAACTAACGTAAAATTTTTATCTAAAAGGGAAATTCTAGCTTCAGTGGTCCCACTAATTTTAAACAACAACAACCACAACAACAAAAAACTACAGGTTATCTTAAAATACTTTAAAACAAAATTAAAAGGCAAATGAAAACTTCAGGAAAAAACTGCAAACTGCAAAAATGATGATAATGGTTTAATGTAAACATATAAATATATTTAAAGGAATAAGAAACATACTATCCCTGCAAAACAAAAATGAGTAAAACTATATGAACAAAAAGTACGCAAAGAAAAACAAATGGTCAACATGTAATAAAGCTATTTAAACATAATGAGTAAGCAAATAAATATAAGTAAAAAATAAGATACAGTTTTTCACCCATCAATTTAACAAATAAAATATTTTTAAAAATCATGACACTCAATATTTGTGAGTGTTCTAAATGACTGCTACTCATATATGGCTGGTAGGAATCTAAATTTGAAAGCCTTTCAGAAACAACTTTGCAATACATAACAAGAGTCCAAAACAACTCATATCCTTCCACTAGTAATTTCAATAAGAAATTTACAAAAAGATTTATATACAAGACTATTCTATGTGACATAATAATATCAAATAATTTGAAACAATCTAAATATTGAACAATAGGGAATTAAATCTTAGTGAATAAATCAGCAACAGAAAATGAATGAACCTATTGAAACATGGGCAAATTACACAAACAGGCATTTTTTAAAATAAGATACACAAATAGTCAACAAACATAAGAAGAAATGCTCAGCATCACTAATCATCAGGAAAATAAAAATTAAAGCGACAATGAGATAATCACCTTATCCCAGTCAGAATGGCCATTATTAAAAAGTCAAAACACACAGACGTTGCAGTGAGCCGAGAGCACACTACTGCACTCCAGCCTGGGCAGCTGAGCAAGACTCCAACTCAAAAAGAAAAAAAAGTCAAAAAACAATAGATGCTGGCATGGATATGGTACAAAGGGAATACTTTTACACTGCTGGTGGGAATGTAAATTAGTAGAATGACTATGGAAAACAGTATGGAGATTTTGTAAAAAACTACAAGATCTACGATTTGATCCAACAATCCTACTACTGGGTATCTACTCAAAGGAAAATAAGTCATATCCAAAAGATACCTGCACTTTATGTTTATCACAGCACAATTCACAATTGCAGAGATATGTAACCTATCTAAGTGCCCATCAACTGATAAGCGGATAAAGAAAATGTGGTGTGTGTGTGTGTGTGTATGTGTATGTGTATGTGTGTGTGTACATGGAATACTACTCGGCCATAAAGAAGAACAAGATAACATCTTTTGTAGCAATTTGGATGGAACTGGAGGCCACTATCCTAAGTGAAGTAATTCAGGAAAGGAAAACCAAATACTCCATGTTGTCACTTATAAGTAGGAGCTAAGCTATGGGTACACAGGGGCAGAGTGGGATAATCGACACTGGTGACTCAGAAGTGGGTAGGTTGGGAGAAGGGTGAGGGCTGAAAAATTATCTATTGTGTACAATGTACACTTTCTGTGTGATGTATATACTAACAGCCCAGGCTTTACTACTATGTAATTTATCCATGTAATTCAAAACCAGTTTTACCCTAAAGCTATTGAAATTTTAAAAAATAATAATAAATCATGGTATATTCTTATAAGGGAGTTTTATAGAGTCAATAAAATCATGTATTTCCAGAATATTACTTTATGTTGCAGGAATAAATACTAGGTTCAAAAAGCAGGTTATAGTATATACTACATACCAGAATAAAGTACTTATAAAAATATAAGGATATACGCAAACAGTAAAAAATGAAAAACTGCAGACATAGAGAAACCGTCACGGAAAGAATATATATAGTAAAATGAATAAAATGTTAACGCCAATGTGCATTTTGACTTGTTCAAAGCTGGGACAGAGAGAATGGTGGTCACTTCTAAAGTGCAATCACGTGATATAAATTCAAAAGACCTTTTTAAAATCTCTCATGCTTCCTAAATGGTATAAAATGAACATACATATCATGAATGAACACAAAAGGAAACATGAAAATATCCCCCAAGGCAATGCTTGCGGGGAGGTAACAGACCCTATTTGGTGGAACCTACAATGACAGAGGACATACAGGCCAGATTACAGGCATCTGCAAGAGCAAAAAGTGCTTGGACAGGCAGCAGGAGATAAATACACATATATGTCTGAGATCTAACCAGCAGAAAGCCCAGTATGATTTTCCCACAGCAGTACTACAGGAAAGTACACAAAAGATGAAATGAGGCCATCTTATTGCCTAGCTAAATAGAAAAACTGATTCAAAAGGAACTTTTGTTATTCTCAATGTTTAAAAATAATGCATTACTAAGTTAAATGAGGTATACATTCAACTGTATGAATGATTCAGATTTGAATACTGGATCTACCACTTAAAAGTTGTGTAACTTCAAGCAAAATACTTAGCTCCTTAAACCTTGGTTTCTTCAACTACAAATATTTGAGATTAAAAAAAAAAAATAGTACCTATATTTCACAAGGAATCTGCTAGCATTAAATGAGGAGACTTAGGTAAATGCATCCAATACATTATTTAGCACAATTTAAATGCTCAACACTCAGCAAGTGTCTTCTGCTATTTTAATGATTGTCATCTACCTAGTGCACCTCCCTGAAGTTTATATCCCTGAAGTTAAACATGTTCCCATAAAGCAAAGAGTAGTCACACAAATAATTAGTCTGATTCACGAGCCATCTTTTGTCAATCAACTCTCTCTCTTAAAAGGTGCCCTGATAATGAAATGAACAAAAGCATGTGCATTTTGGCTTGTTCAAAGCTGGGACAGAGAGAATGATGGTCACTTCTAAATTTATTCCCATTCCTATTCTATTCTGAGTACCAGCCCCACTAACTCCTTGCTCCACTTACACACATTTTGCACATATAAAGATGTGAGTTCAGTACCACGGCAACCATGAGAACACTGAACATAAACACCATACACAGCCTATTTTTCTGCTACATGGCACATAACACAATTAACTTACATAGAAATATTATATTTCTTGCAAATAATCTATGAATTTATAAACCACTTAAACTATTATTGTTCTAATTTCACATCTCTAAATTACTGAATTTTCTAAGAATATTAACTCCTGTAGCAGTTTCCAAGATGTCCACAAACAGCAAGCACATAAAAATGTATTGAAGTCAGATACAAAATAAAATATTAATATTAATTGTGTATTTTACATAAATCTAGCCATATACTTAAGCAATCCAATGTTGAACCTTTTTGAAGGGGAGTGGTAAAAGTTAGCTTAATTTCTCAAACCTCCAGTGTTCAAAAATACTTATCAAAAATACTTTTAAATTCCAAGTTTTCATATGCTAAATTTCAAATCTCAAATTAAAATAAAACTGCTGTTTAAATGGAATAAAGTATCAAATATTCAAATTAATATTACAATCCTGGTCTATTTTCACATATTTGTTCTTATCACTTCTTTGACTCTTTTTCCTATAAGCCTTAATCAAACTTAAAACAAATGAAATCTTTTTTTGTTTTGTTTTGTTTGTTTGTTTGTTTTGTGACAGGGTCTCAGGGGACCCTCCCACCTCTACCTCTCAAGTGGCTGGGACAACAGGCGCATGCCACCATGCTCGGCTAATTTTTGTATTTCTTGTAGAGACAGGGTTTCGCCATGTAGTCCAGGCTGGTCTCAAACTCCCGGGTTCAAGCAATCCGCCCACCTCAGCCTCCCAAATTGCTGGGATTACAGGCATGAGACACCACGTCTAGCCGAAATCTATTCTTTCTCTAAATCCTGCTTCGAGACTGATTTCTTTGGTAAAGATGCTTAGAACACCCAACAAACTGAATCCAAGCCTTTCAGCTGTCTGGCTAGAGGTATATATTCTGGAATACACTATGACCACATTCCCTTGTTTAAAATATCAAAGTGACACTCAATATCTTGCACATATCTAATTCAAGAGGTTGAAGTCAAACTATTTGTTGATTAATCAGTTATATGAAGGATAGCTACTGTTCCCCACCTTGTTATATTTTAGACACTGTAGAAAATAGATCCACATTCATTTGCTCATACTATTTCATGATATGTAATTTCTTTTTTGCTCCAAAAATTGAGACTTTGCAGAATCAAAAAGTTAAAATACTATTTTAAAATTCTTTATACAGTATAACTCCTGAATTTCTCTTCATTAACTTCATGCAAAAATCATTCCCAATAAAGAAGGCATCCCATAGATCAAGACTACTTATATGAATGTATTCATATTTCATGCTAATTAGTCCCTGTACATGTAATCTCTTTCCCTAATGTGTCCAGTACATGTGTCTCTGTCCTGGATTGCTCATTAAATCTGTTATAGTTCATTTGAGCACTGCATCACTGTGACTGAATTAGACTTTTCAGAATCCAAGGCCTATGATTCCTTCCTCTTGTGTATTTCTTACAAAATCTTACAAGCAAAGCTGTGGTAGTGTTGTAGAAATAATGCATACAGTAGCCGATATGTTTTGTAAGTGCATAAACAAGGTTATCACGAAGGTAGACTGGTATCCTCAATCCCTCCATTGTGCATGCAGGTAATATGCCCAGTATCTGACAAGGTTTGAGAAGTAGCAACTCTTATTCTTTTTAATGGGGACCTCTGAGACCAACAGTGTCTAGAAAAATACCATGCTGTTACACGAGACTTTTCCTAGGTTACTGTATCCAATCCACACACACACACTTTAAAAAAAATTAAGTAACAGAGAGTGTTCAGTAGTTACAATGGTAATATATTCCTCCTTAACTCTAATGTTCTGAACCTAGTTTTTTTATATGAGAAAAGAGGAGGTTATGTTAAAATAACTCAGTGGTGCAGGGGTCTCAAGTATGGATTAATTTTTAAATCGTTACATGACAGTAGTTTGATTTCTCTCTCTCTTCTAGTTCTAAGTCATGAAAGAACATTGCTGCAGGATGAAGTTTTTGACTTTTTTTTTTTAGAATGAATTCTGTACAATCCCAAGGTAAGATATTTTGCAGACTTGACAATTCCTCATTGATTTTCACTTTCCTATTTTTTGGAACCTTAGGCTAACAACATTTAAAAAAATCTGTTCTGTATATACCATGTAGATTATTTTAAAGATCACTCTATATCATACATACGTTTCTACTCACAATATGATTGAAACTGTTAATTATCTACATACATAATAATAAAAGTGGACTACAATGCTTGTTGGAACACATATTTTTCATTGACTTTTTAAAATCCTAATTTCTATAAACAAATAATTCTGACCAAATCCTATCTGGCAATATCTGGATCCTTTTGGTTTTCATTTTTAGCAGTAGTAAAAGTACTTGCCATTATTCAGTTTAATTCATAAAACAGTGTCACAGTAAAAAAAAAAAAAAAATGAATATACTAACAATGTCTGCTGTACAAAAAAAATGATTTCAGAATTTGTATATTTTAAGTTCAAAATCCCTGTTACATTATCAATAACTTAAAAGATAGTAAGAAGATGGCTTTAAGACATTTCCAGCTGTCAGGGCAGTTCCCTCATGCTAATTACTAGAACAACATAGACATGAAATATTAGAAGTCGTCATCAAAAGAGCAAGTTAAAATCACATTGGCCCTTTATACCAGTGTATATTTTCTTTTGAGAATGCTTGTAATTAATATCCACCCATAACTTTATCATCATCAAGATATAGATGCAACATATATAGTTTTATTCAGAGTTCGAAAATTTACATTGATCCAGCAACTTTTTAAAAAAAAATTACTGATATGTACCACAAAGTAACTTATCCTGAGGGAATTTACCAATCCTTGTGACAGTAACTTTGGTTTTTCAGCTCTTTTCTTTAGAACATCTTTAAAGAAAGTGTTTACTTATGTTGTTATACTATTTAGACATTCTCTATTGCTTTGTTTTGCTTAAATACAGAGACTTTAAATAATTCATAAAGGTCTCTATTTAGTTATAATAAGCTATGACCATTTTCAAAAGAGGAGAGAGAGAAAGGGCGGGGGGAACCCTACTAGGAGAGCAACAGAAGGACTAATGGAGATGACCTTCCAAAAGGACATTTACTAGCATTCTAATGCAGCTGACTTCGGTTTTTAGATCTGGCATCTTTCTGATCTCTGACGCTATTATCTTACTTAGGAAAATAAGCACACTGTGAATGTGAGGATTTCAAATATTTAAAATTGGAAACTGGTTTTAATTGTTTGCTAATCTTGCTCATAAAAATCTCACATTTTCATTTCTTGACACGGAATGGATATCTAGTCTAGATGTATCTATGGAAACCTAACTATATCTGAAGATCAAATATTCTTAACAAAATTTGTATAGCATATTAGGAATTGTTTTTCTACCAGAAAAAGAAGCAACCTCTTTGTAGATGGCTGGCAGTGAATTTGAGACTTTCAAAATACAGAACCTTTGGGAAGAATACCATACAATGGTTTACACATGTTCCTTAAGGGCATCATACTGTCTAACTTAGAATTACAGTCCTTTGAGTAGACCAGGTCTTTAGTAAATGGTTGTGTGAAGTAAACAGTTAATGATCCCAATAGAGATACTGAATTATTTGAGGAAAACTGAAAACTTAAAAGAGCCAAAGTAGTTAGTCACATAAGTCAGACTCTCTGAAACAAAGCAGTATATCCTTTAGGCAACGGGTGCAAATAAAATTAAGTTTTCATAATACATTCTTTTAAAAATATTCCAGGAAACTTATGCAAGTTCTTTTGTAATTGAGACAATCTCTTTGAAATACTTCCTTTACACTAAGATTTGTGGACTTGAGTGCTTTTTTAAGAGGAGTACAGCAGTAATAGATGTAAAAAGAGATAAGAGTGAGGTAATGCACCAGCCCCTTAAGAACTTAAAAATTAGGGAAATTAGAATAGAAAAAAGCCTACAGATAATGGCTATTATTATTAATAGCTATCTAGTGGCATTAAACTGATCAGTTCAAAGATCTGGCACTAAATTGCCTAACCAACACTCAAAATTCCAATCAAAATGACAAGGATAAATTCAGGAAATAGAACCGTAATTTAGTAATTTGAGTAATATAAAATAATGGCCCTTATCAAGTTCTAAAACCAAATTTTATACTTTTTCTCTACACAGAATATGTACAAAGCTCTTATTCTCACTACATTAGGACATGTACAATGTCTTGCCTCAATTTATATTGCAATAAGCTCCAGACTAGTCTCTGCCTCAAGACCAAATGGCCCCTTCTCCAACCCCAACCAGATCCCAAACATCTCTCAGACCTTAATCAGAGTGATCTTTATAATTATTTAATCTGACAGTGTTACCTCTCTGCTTAACATATTCTCATTCCATGTTAGTTTTAGAATAAAATCTAAACTCCTAAATACTGCAAGCTAGGCTATTAATGAGTAGGTAGCTTCATCCCTTTACGCCCTGATTTCTTACCACTTTCCCAAAAAGTACACTACCTATCACTTACACCAAACAACTTAGAGTTTCTTGAAAACACCACAATTTCTCAAACCTTAACACATGCCTCAATGTGTACTCTCACTGTGTCTAGAACTCCTTGCTACCGCAATCCTTTTTCAATTGGCTAATTCCTATTCTGACTTTGAAATTCAGATCTGGCATCAACATCTACTGGGAATTCTTGTTTACTTCCCTTCATCTGAGTTCAGTTGTCCTCTCTCCTGTGTGGTCCTGCCATATCCTACTCTTCTCTTTTCTGGCATTTACACATGTTATGATAATAATCGATTACCTATTTATCTTCCCCATTATCCTTGTGTTACCCGAAGACACAGAGTCTTATTTATGTATCCCTAGCATTCAGCACAGTGCCTAGAAAATAAGGATGCATTTAATAAATGTGAACTGACAAAAGAAGGCAGAAAAATAACTAGCACTTGCAATTAACATCCTGTTAACAAGATTAAATACAGTGGACATACCCTCGATGGAATGATGCTTGAACAAAAGATGGGAATATATTATGCTATAATAAATACATTTTGTGCATCGGGGTGGGCTGTAAAGTTTATAGAATTATAGATTTTTCCATTATTTTTCCAACTTTCTGTGTTGTATTATCACAGTTTAGGGTGTTCCCCCTGTAGGTTCCAACGAATGCGTAAGGTTGTTCCTCAAAATTTTATCATTTTGCATTCTGATGAAAACCAGTTATGGAGACCTCTTGTCGGGCTCCAAGAGCCAGTGGCCTCCATACATAAATGGCTCCCCTAAAGTCACCCATGGACATCACTTACAGAAAATACCTAAAATCCCCCTAATTAGTATCACTTCAACTGACACACCAGGGCTGAGAAATGCTGCAAAGGGTGGTTAATCAGTGAGCCTTGAAAAGCCAGAACAAGTATAAAAAGGATAAAAGAAGTAACAACTAATGAGCTGGACAGATATTTTAAATTCCTGAATAAAGCAATCTGTTAAACTAAACAGGAAATCAAATCAAGGCTCAAAAATATGGCAAGTAAAGGCACAACGTCTCTAAAGTATAGTTATTGGATTACCATTATTTCAAGCATATGTTTCTACTCACTAAAATTTAAGCCATGATCCAGTTTTGAATCATTAGCTATACCATCATGGTACACTTTACACTACTGTGTTTTCATAGTGCCATGAAAAACATTTCACTAAAAACCCACAGAGGTTAATGTAATTTTCCACTTAAAAATGAAATTGATGACAGATTATATACATACAGTACACTATATCTGAATCAGGGATAGCAAAATTGAATAAGGTGATTTGAAACACACATGGGAACACAAGGGAAAACACTAAAGTCATTCTGAAAATATGAATGTAAAAATATGAGCTCCTTATTCTTGTGATCTGTTATTTCCCCTTGCTGCCAAATATAGCTTATATCCCCCAAGAAGGCATGGTACATGTATGCATAATACTGTCATATTAGATTACTAGTAAGTATAACAAAACCATCAAAAATATTTGTATCATGCTTTAGCACTTTCAACTAAAATGATATTTTGTCATACTGTTCTTAAACATAACCATCCAATTAGTAGAAAAAAAGAAAATAGCTTTGATTATAATTTTTGCCAAAATACAGCAAAATGGACTTGTTTTACTGTTCTCTCAAGTACCCAATTATTTCTCTATCAATAATAGTCTTGTTAATTATACCTTTTGAGGATTTCTCAAAAACTTCTCTTCTCCATCCCTACTAACTTAGTCTCCTCTATGGTTTTGCTGCAGATTTGAATGATGTTAAGTGGGCAATCCAGGGGTGGTTAAAAACTGTGTTAAGATTTTTGATTTTTTCCTCCATTTCCTATTCCTCATCTAACAAATATGAATTAATTAGACAAGATTTGTGACTCTGTGAATACTTTTCTAAGTGAAGAAAATGGGATAATATGAAACCATCAGAGAAGGTAATGGTGGTCGCTGCTTGGTGTGATGGAAACCACTGAAGAATGTTAAAAAGGAACCTGAGTCACAAACTAGTGGGAAGAAAAGCTATCATCATAAGAAAGCAGAAGGCTAAGTAGCTCAGTATGTATCAAAAGAAGAAAAAAGTAGAAGACTCACACTTGTCAATTTCAAAACTTACTATAAAGCTATAGTAATCAAGACACTGAGGTACTGCCATAAAGATAGACATACAGTTTGATGGAATAAAATTAAAAATCTAGAAATAATCTCTTACAGTCAATGAATTTTAGATAAGGGTGACAATTATGAAATAGCATAGACTCAACAAGTGGTGCAGGGATGCTGGATAGCCACATGAAAAAAAATGAAGTTAGGTAAAACAATGAAATTATTAGAGGGAAACAGAGGTATAAATTTTTGTCACCTTGGATTAGGCAATGGTTTTTTAAATATGACACTAAAAGCACAATTTTAAAAAAAAGATAAATTTAGCTTAATAAAAGTTAAAACTTTTGGTTTCAAAAGATACTATCATGAAAATGAAAACATAACCCAGAGAATGGGAGATATTTGCAACTCAATGATAAAAAGATGACCCCATTAAAAATGAGTAAAGGGAGAAGCTGAGGCGGGTGGATAGCTTGAGCCCAGGAATTGGAGACCAGCCTGGGCAACATGGTAAAACCCCATCTCTACAAAAAATACAAAAATTAGCCAGGTGTGGTGACATGTGCCTGTAGTTGCAGCTACACAGGAGGCTGAAATGGGAGAATCACTTGAGCCTGGGAGGTGGAGGTTGCTGTGAGCCAACATTGTGCCACTGCACTCTAGCTTGGGTGACAGAACAAGACCCTGTCTCATTAAAAAAAAAAAAGAGTAAAGGATCTCAATAGCTATTTCTGCAGAGTAGATATGTAAATAGGCAATAAATACATGAAATGCTGCTCAAAATCATTAGCCACTGGGGAAATGCAAATAAAACCATAATATTCTCATACCCATTAGGATGGCTAACATTAAAAGCAGACAATACCAAGTGTTACAAAGGATATGGAGCTACTGAAACCCTTTTACATTGCTAGTGGGAATGTGAAATGGTACAGCTACTTTGGAAAACTGTTTGGCAGTTCCTCAGAATGTTAAACACAGAATCACCATATGACCCAGCAATTCCACTCCTAGATATATACCGACATATGCCCAAAAGAATTCAAAAGAGGCATTCAAACAAGTACTTGTACAGGAACACTAATAGCAGCACTATTTGCAATAGTCAAAAGGTGGAAACAACCCAGATGTCCATCAACTGATGAATGGATAAACAATCTGTGGTATATCACACAACGGAATACTACTCAGTCATAAAAAGGAATGAAGTATTGATATATGCTACAACATGGATGAACCTTGAAAGCATAAGCTAAGTGAAAGGAGCCAGACAAAAAGAAAACGGATTATGTAATTCCATTTATATGAAATGTCCAGAATAGACAAATACATAGAAACAGAAAATAGATTAGTGATTGACAAGGGTAGGGGTTTGAGGATGGAAGATGAGGAGTGACTGCTAATGGGTACAGGTTTCTTGAAAAACAAAAACAAAACCAAGAGAAGATGTATCAGGAAGGTCTTATCAAACATAAAGATGAAGAATGATAAGAAATAGCTAAGAGAAAAGGTTAGAAGGTAGGAACTAGAGGCAATAGAGAGAGTAGTTTCAGTAGAGTAACAAACATGGACACCACACTGCCAGGGGTCAATGAAAGGGCTGGGGAGTAGCAGATGCACTGGATATTGACATCATAGTGAAGATAATTAGCCATGAAAATAATAAAATCATTTAAATGTTAGGAAGATAGGCACACTGAAAACAATTCCAGGAGCATTAAAAAATATATTTTATGAAATATTTTGGCATCCTTATTTCTATAATGCAATTAATTTTCTAATACCTTAAGAAGATTAAAGCAATAATTATGTAAATGACCAAGCTTATATGTGACATTGCCACAGCATTTTACATAACACAGCTTTTTAAATTAAAAATTGCAGTACTGCAGTTTATAACTTTTCCTATTATTGTTTTAAATCAATTATTTTTTTTTCCTCAAAATAAAGACCTGGATGTAATTGCAAGAAAAGTTTAAAAAGAAACATAGGGAGACTCAATGTTTACAAGCGCCTCAGCGTGTTGGAAGCTCTGGTTTCTTTTGGCGTCATTGGAATGCTGCTCTTTATGTAAGTCCATTGTGCAGTAATGAATGAAATGGCTACCGATGCTCTCTAAATAAAAGACTCACTCTCCCTCAACAGAAGCAGGTGCTATCGAACAGCTACTGTTTGCACGGCGACTTTCCAGACAAAAACTTTACACAAAAGGAACATACAAATAATTCCCGGGAGGCCTCTTCTGTGAATCTCCAAGACAATAGCCCAGCTGCAGTAACGCCACATATGCCATTTTTAAGGTCAGTTTGGTATCTGTGCCTTTTTCATAGCACTACTACAAGTATATTTATAAGGCACATATCACTTAGAATTAGACATTTGAGGTTATATTTTATTACTTGACGAATGTCTTAGTATAAGGTTTTTACTGCAAACAATCTTTTGGTTGTTGGTGCTTATAGTTGTAACACAATTAAGTATTGCTAAGAAGTACCTTTTTAGCACTTTATCACCTACCATATTTTAGATTTATCTATTATTTTGAAAAGTAGCAGTTGCATGTAACTTACTTACTTTGCAAAAGAATTAGATATTCAGCTTATAAAAATATGAAGTGATGTTATTGATAAGAGTCCATACTATAAGCCATGTGATTTCTAATTTACTTCTGCAGATAATTTATAAAAATATTTGTATCTCTATATTTCAATGGTATCCAGCAATTTCTTTAAAATAACCATCAGAATGAATAAAAGTATAGATAAGGCTTAGGTTTCCACCTAAAGTTGTATCAACAGGTTTTCATATTCATTTTGGGACTTCTAAAATTTCTGTAGTACCAGGTGTGTACAAAATAAATAATGAGATAAAACAGCAATGCTACCCAGAAAACGAGAGGAAGGAAAATGATTAGAATCACCTGTTTTTTTGTTCTTTTAAAATAATGCTAGAATACTGATATGCTATTTTACAGGCATTATCAACAATGCCATTGATACTTAGCAACTCCTCACACAAGACATGCAAAGGCAAATCAGAGGCATTTTAAAGGAAGGCCAAGCAATATATTTTGTAAAAAAAATAAAAATAAAAATAAAAAACTCTATCTTCTACATGTGAGAAAAAGCGATGTTGCTTACAATCCAATAAGACAATTATCAGTGTTTCAACAGGAAGTCTGATAGTCTGGATGTAACAAGGACAGGAACAAGGCAGAACAGCAGTCCTTAACCTAAATTCAGAACTGAAAGATCAAGAGAGCCACCTGCAGTTTGAAATCCAGAAATATGAAAATTCCTCTGACCCTCTATTTAAAGGCATTGTTTCTAGGGATGATTCTCCCAGAGCTCCTGATTAATTTGGACTTGGTTAGGAAAGTACATCACAATATAACTCAGACATACTGCAAAATAATTATATTATGTTTTCAGTTCTATGATCCTTTCCATCTAAGATTTGTGCTTTCTACTTTTTTTTTTTTACAATTAAATGTTAATGCATTCAAAAAATAATCAAAATATATTTATTGAGCATTTACTACATTGGTTACTTTTTATTTCCTAACCAAATGGCAACGGAACTTGTATTATAAATGGTATTTTACTATCAGCTATGCAACAATATGAGTACCCAAAAGAACAATCTTCAAATTTTGGGGGCACTATCAAAATATAAACTATCTTGCCTTTTAAAGTGAAGTTTCTACTTTCAAGTTTGGAATACAATGATTCTAAAATGCTTTTATTCTCGCTATCCTCAGTTAGGTAACCATAATGCCCTCATGGCCCATATTAAACTTACCTTCAAATAAATATATCCAAGTTCATATATAAAGTTTTCAGGCAAAAGCACAGACTATTATGAATCAGGGTCTGTTTGGAGTGTTATAAAGTAATGCCATATTTGGTGTTGATACCTAAGTCTCTGCTGGATCCTAGAGTCCAAGGATATCAACATTTAGACAGGAAGAATAGATTCTTTCCCATTTTCAGCTTTCACAATGGAGAAGAAACTCTTAACTGAGACTTAGGAGAAAGATAGCTGAAACTGTTTATTACCCTGTTCTACCACTTATAAAAATTAATATTACCACGATTTCTAGACGATTAAAAAGTAAGGATTTATTTTACGGATTATTGTATTCTCAATTGATCTCTGGGTATATAACTCTTTTTGTGTGTGAGACAGAGTCTTGCTTTGTTGCCCAGGCTGGAGTGCAGTGGCGCAATCGCGGCTCACTGCAACCTCTGCCTCCCGGGTTCAAGCGATTCTCCTGCCTCAGCCTCCCGAGTAGCTGGGATTACAGGTGCCTGCCACCACGCTCGGCTAATTTTTTTGGCATTTTTGGTAGAGACTGAGTTTCACCATGTTGGCCAGGTTGCTCTCGAACTCCTGACCTCAAGTGATCCGCCCACCTCGGCCTCCCAAAGTGCTGGGATTACAGGCGTCAGCCACCACACCCAGCCTGGGTAGGTAACTCTTAAGTCTGGAGCTAAATCTATCAACACTTCATAAAACCTAACATGATCAAACATCAAGACTTGCTACCACGAGCAAACGTTTCCCATACAGCGATATATCAATTTTCTCAGGAATAACAACACTCTGACCCCCATCCAGGATATCAGAAAAATGAAACAGGGAATGGTGTCTAGTCAACAGAAGCCTATTAGTCTTCTTAAGAAGATGTGGTCAGAACTGACGAGTTGATCTGATTTTAACAGATCAGGTCATTCTCAACTTAGGAAAGACATCAGTTATTTCGAGATGGAAATCAAGAATAGTCAGATTTTATTCGGGCTTTAATGATATACCTTTCATATTGGCTAGTTGCTTTGCTCCTTCACCTCTTCTAATCAGATCGTACTCAGGAGAAATAAACGGAAATATAAGTGAATCTATTCATGTCTGCTACTATAGTATAGCTATAACAAAATTTATGTTTGAACACAAACGCCCAAGCACTAACAGGATTGAGGGAAAGAGGACAAGCCTTCTTTTGGGTGGAAGAGTGATAAATTACTGACATACACAAAGAGGGTGACTCTTGCCTCCCTAACCTACACAGACTAAAGCATGTCTTTCTCTGATATGGAAATGATCTGAATCTGTATCTCTTTCAGAGACACTGAATATGTGTAGATACGAATATGCTGGGTGTTCATTTGAAGGTATTACCAAATGTTTTAGAGACACCAGGGGTCTCATAGAATTTCTCCATTTCAAAGAGTTTGGCAACATTAACTGATAACATTAAATGCAATATCATATTTTTAGCAAAATCTACACACAAAATTGAAGTATTTTTCCAGGTAAAATACCTTAAATGTAAATTAAAAGTGTAGTTTTCTAATTCGCTTTGATTAGTCCATATAATCTAAAGAAACAATATCAACATCTTCTTGCATGAGTTGATATGTAAGAAAACCCCTAGTATTCATCTCATTGTATTGCAGATGGCTAAAATTTCTTCCCAGACTACTACTTGCCTATATATTTTTAGATAGACTATAACTTGCAAGACTGAATTATGTACTTAACATATTTTTGAATGCCTGTTGATTATTTATTCCAAACGTAATCTGATTTCCTTTGGTAATATTGAAGCAGATTTGTCATCTTTAGCTATGTTTTAATAAAACATGTTTTATGTGTAGCGCCACTGCTGAGATAAGGTATTTAAACGATTTATATAGGTAAAAAGTAAATTGCAAAGAAAACACAGAATCTAAAAAATCTCTTATACTAACATGATATAATCTTTTCCCTTAATGACTACATTCTTACTTCTATAGGTATGAATGCAAATCTTCTTCCAATATACTGTCCCCAAAAATACTTAGTATTATAGAGGTTTAAGTACATAGATATGTCTGTCACATAATAATAGAGAACAGAAAATGAAATGCCAAGTTTGGAAATTCTTGTCACTTAATGAAATGTCCTGTAAGTCAAGAGGTGCATTACGATGAAAGAGTTAAGAGTCTGAGCTATGAATCCAGACAGTGTGGGGTACGAACTCTAGCTCTCCCACTTACAAGTTGTGTGACCTTGGTTAATTTACTTAATCTCTTTGTGCTTCGCTTTTCTCATTTATAAAATGAGGAAAATATTAGTTTTCATTGGGTTACTGTCAGAATTAAATTAGTCCATGTGCATTAAACACTTAGAGCAATGTCTGGCACATAGCAAGCACTAGATATGTCTTTGTAAGTATTATTGGTATAATCTTTAAAATAATCTAAATCAATTCATAGGTATACAGAATGATACCCAAACCATGAAATTCTGAATAAAGTTAAACAGAAAGAAAATATTAGAAACAATGAAAGAATAGAAAAATAGCAAATCTAATATCCAAGATAAAATAATTAAAGTCTGAAAATAAAATCTGCATTATTTCCAATGACAGAACATTATAATGAATAATTTCAAACTACTAATAAAAGTTAGAAACCCAAATTATCAAATAAATGTCTAGATGTGAATAAAATTTCTAATTGCCAAATACTTAACATATCCCTATAGTACATAAACATGTAGTATTTTTTGTTTGTTTGTTTGTTTGTTTGTTTTTAAAGAGACAGGGTTTCACTCTTTCATCCAGGCTGCAGTGCAGTGGTGTGATCATAGCTCACTGAAGCCTTGAACTACTGGCCTCAAGCAATCCTCCAGCCACAGCCTCCAAAGTAGCTAGGACTACAGACATGCATCACCTGGCTAATTTTTAAAGTTTTTGTAGAGACGGGGTCTCCCCATGTTGCCCAGGCTGGTTTTGAATTCCTGAGCTGAAACAATCCTCCCACCTCAGCCTCCCAAAGCACTGGAGTTACAGGTGTGAACCCCCCATGCCCAGCAACATAGTAACATTTTAAGGAATATAAATATCTCTGAAGAGATGAATTTTGAGAATATTATTTAAAAGTTAAAACTAATTATCTTGGGATGTCAGAATTCCAGATGACAATACTTTTATGAGGTATACAATATTTTTTTCCAAATTTGCCAATGATATTTCCAGATTTTCCACAACAACCAAATATTAATTTTATAATGAAATAACTTTACTAAAAAATAAAATGCTCATCAATAGTTTTGAAACATTTTCAGAGAAAAAGCTAACAATGTAAATAACTTACATTGTAAATAGAAAGCTTACATTTGTGTATAGATATCTACCTGGAGAATTAATGCAGGTCTTCTTCCCCCAAAATTAACCTTCACAGCTGAACTTTTCCTAACAATCTTCCAAACAAAAGTGGTCAGATTGGACAACACCACACATTGTCAACAGTGAAAGAAGTTTATATGCAAATGCACATAGCATTTTATAGGCTAACCATTTTCACAGTTACTCATTATCCTGAATATAATCCTAAAACTAGATAGACCTAATATTATTATTCTTACTTTACATGGAAGGAAAAAGGTTCAGAGAAGTAAGTTGACTTGCTTGATGTCAGGGCTAGAATGTACAGAGCTGGGATTATAAATCGGTCTTCTGATTCCCAGTCCAGTAACTGATCCTACTCTCTATCAGTAGTTCATAGCTTCACCTCCAGTAATGCAGACTTAGGTTTTCTTTCCCTGTTATTCCCATTGCTTTGACACTTAGCAAATGCTCCCATTATATAACAACTGTTTTATTAGACTGTTTCTTCATAGGCCCGATGCTCTATTATGCTATAAGATTCCTGATGACAATAATCATACAATTTCCTCATTGTCATCCCAGAACAAGGGAAAGTACTCTGCACATAGGAAGTGCTTAGTCACTGTTTTCTGAATGAGTAAACTGCAGTGTAAATTCATACAGTACATTCCACTCACCAAGCCTCAGAGTATGTTTCTTTATCAAATGTACTCACATATTAACAACCAATGACTTACTTTCCCTAATCATTTCTATTACTATTCTACTTATTAACTATTCCTTATATTTCAAAATTATAATTTTCATTAATTTATTAATTATTAATTTCATTTATACACCTTAACGTCATTTACATTATATTCTTTGGTCTTTAGGAGAATCTTTTGTAATACTAAGTTTAAATACATTACTCAAAGCTCTCAACATCCATTCATACAGCAATAATACTTAAGACTTTCTTGCTGGTGGCTCACGCCTATAATCTCAGCACTTTGGGAAGCCAAGGCGGGCGGATTTCTTGAGGCCAGGAGTTCGAGATCAGCCTGTGTGACATGGTAAAACCCAACTCTATAAAAATTACCAAAAGGAGCAGGGCATGGTAGCATGCAACTGTAGTCCCAACTACTCGGGAGACTGAGGTGGGAGGATCACCTGAGCCCAGGAGGTGAAGGCTTGCAGTAAGCTGTAATCATATCACTGCACCCCAGCCTGGGTGACAGAGTGTGATCTCCTCTCAAAAAAAAAAAAAAAAAAAAAAAAAAGACTTTCTTTGTATAAGTCCCTAAGGACACTAAGAGGAATGAAAGATGGTCCCCGCCTAGCAAGATCTTACCTTCTGGAGTAAAGACAGACTTTTACTTCCAAAGAGTTAAGAACATCTGAAGAAACCAAGAGTAATGCCCATCTTACTTGCAACTTCCTCTTTGATGGCTCAAATAATCTTCCTTATATATAATAACTTTTGTCAGTAGGTGATAATGAGTACAACTGCAAAATCACCTTGCTACTACAAACACCACACGTCCAAAAGTTAACTATAATAGTCCCTCCTTATCCGTGGTTTCATTTTCTACAGTTTCAGTCACCCATGGTCCACTGCAGTCCAAAGATGTTCAATGGAAAATTCCAGAAATAAACAATTCATAAGTTTTAAATTGTACACCACTCTGAGTAACATGATACAATCTCTCAGTGTCCTGCTCCATCCCGCCTGGAACATAAATCATTCCTTCGTCTAGCATATCCACAACGTGTATGCTACTCACCCATTAGTCGCTTAGTAGTTGTCTTGGTTATCAAATCAACTGTAGAGGTAACATGCTAGTGTTCAAGTAACCCTATTTTATAACGGCCCTAATGCACAAGAGTAGTGATGCTGGCATACTGTTATTATTTTTCTACTTTATTATTATAGCTGTTAGGTTCTTACTATTGCTACTTTACAAATTAAACTTTGTTGTAAATACGTATATATTTGAAAAAATATAGTATTTACAGAGTTCGGTACTACCCGCAGTTTCATTGTGGGTTTTATATCCCCCTGTGGATAAGGCAGGGCTACCGTACTGTTAATTAGAAGTAGGGGGGACTATTGTATTGTTAATTAGAAGCAAGTTCCATAAGATATACCCACATGCACACACACACACACACACACACACACAAGTAGCTGCAGAGAGCCCTAAGTAAATTAAGGATTGTGTTCCTGAGTCAGCGCAAGTAAGGGCTTATTTATATAGTATGCTTCAGGTTCATTCTCACTAGAAAATGTTACAAACAATGACATTAACCATCCTTTGTTAAAATGTATTGATACTGAAGCCTGTGTTAACTAGATTACCTGAACAGAGAAGCGAATGGGTCAACTGCAGCACCGCATAGCCAAGAGCTTGAATTTTCCTTGTCCTTTAGGATTTATTTTAATCCAGTTGATGTTTCCGTTGAAAAGGCATTATTGCCATTAGCTTTAGGGTGTAGGTAGATTTAAAATACAGGAGTTGTGGCATTACAATCTGATGTATTCCCCCAGGGATCTGTTTCACATAATGATGCGACAATCCTAGTCTTTCGTGATTTTTATAACTTCCCTAACAGCCTTAGTCTTTTAGCAGAAGACTTTCTTTTTATATTGCCAATGAAAAATTTATCATTAATACTAGGAATGGCATCAAAATGGATAAAACTAATGTTGGAAAATCCAAGTGAAAATCTATTAATGCCTATTACATATTCAGAGGCAAAATCTTGTTTTAAATTATTTGGATGATTATTCTAGAGAAGTATGTCTTAAATAATCATGGAACTCTTAGAATATATATATTCCACATATATATTAGAATTCCATCCACATATATAGAATATATATATGGAACCATTATAAAATTTAAAACTAAAATAGCACTGGTCTCAGGTTAGGGGAGGCAAGGAATAGGTAAAGGGGTACACATATTTAAGAAATATGTGATTGTCAAGGCTCTAGATTTTGTATTGGGTGGTGAGGTCAGAAGTATTTACTATATCATAAATAACTAATTAAATAAAAAGTCACCCTCAAATCAATGATAAGAGTGGGTTAAGAACAAAGGGATTGTGATTAGTTCAATTTTATTAATCTGAAATCAAAAAACAAAACAAAATAAAACTGGAGGGATAGGGATAAAGTAGCACCAGCCATATAAAAATAAACATACTCTTACCATGATTGAGCAATCATACACCTTGGTATTTGTGCAAATGAGTTTAAAACTTATATCCACACACACGGGAAAAACCTGAGCACAAACGGTTATGACAACTTTATTCATAATTGCTAAAACTTCGAAGTAACCAAGATGTCCTTTGGTAGGTGCTGGTACATCCACACAGTGGAGAATTATTCAACAATAAAAGAAATGAGATTTCAAGCCATTGGAAGACATGGAACAACCTCAAATGCTCAGTGAAAGAAGCGGAAGCTCAGTGAAAGAATCCAGAAAGATTTAGGTAAAACCATGAAGACAGAAAAATGACCAGTGGTTGTCAGGGGTTTGGAGGGAGGAAGGAAGGCATGAATTAGTAGAGCACAGAAGATTTTTAGGGCCATGAAACTCATCTGTAAGATACTAAAATGGTAGATACATGTTGTTATATATGTGTCAAAACACATAGAACTATACAACACAGACAGTAAACTCTAAACTATGGACTTCAGTAACGTACCAATATTGGTTCTTCAGTTGTAAAAAATGTACCACACTAATACAAGACAATAACAGGGGAAAGTGGAGGGGAGGGAGGAGATGAGCTTATACATAGGACTTTCTATGCAATTTTCCAGTAAAGCTAAAATGCTCTTTAAAAAGTAATCTGTTAATTAAAACAATAAAAAAATAGAATACAGCACCAGTCATTTGTGAATGGCTAATTAAGCACATGGGTTTTTAATATATCACCAATTTCCTCTATTGAAATCAATGTATGTTAAGCAGGATTTAAAAGCAAAAGTATGGCATATGGCATACATTGGTCTGCTGGTAATGCTGTCGCAATAGCAGCAAAGCAAATGCAGTACTTCTCATAAAAATAAAAATGAAGAACCAATAATACCTGAATCTTGTTTTACTACCTTATGTGACAATGCCTGAAAATAATTTTTAAAAATCACCCAAAATGTTATAAAATAAACATGTACATATAAACTTTTACACTGAATTTTTAAGAAGCTAGCCTCTCCTGTTTCACATATGAATAGGCAAATAAAATTAGAGGCTTGTTAACATGACAAGACAGCTGCACTTTATTTAAAATAATTAATCAACTGAATATATGAGCATATGATATTGGTGTGACGGGAAACTTGGGGCATTTAGCTTCCTCCAGATCTGGTCTTGTGTGTAAAATACAGAAACATATTTTAAATGCATAAGTCAGATTAATAAATGCAAATACTAAAACATCTTATGCTAACTAATAACTTCCAACATGTTTTGCAAGCAGCAATTTCCTTGCTCACCTAGGCAAATATAAGATCCTGCTATATTTATGTGTTTCTCTCGAGTCCTGGCTCTCCACCATGCCATGCTGGCACAAAGTACTGAATATAATTAATTTGCGGCAGGTCAGCTCCACTCACACGGCTTTTCCTCCTTCTATTATGTTTATTTGGATTTCATGAAGATTGTGCCAGTAATCAGGAAAAAAAGGGCAGTCAGGTAATTTCTTTTTCATACTACTGCAGCTGTCTATTATATCTCATCATCATTGAAACATTTCAAAGGTGATTCATTATTAGGAATCACTTGCACCTCCAACTGCCATCAAGCTGCACCATAAGATCACAGGTGGGGTCTAAAAAATTAAATTACATAAAATGGAGACTTGTGTTATCTTGAATTTAATTAAAAACCATATACTTTGATTTATCTATATCATCTCATAAAAGCATTAAAACAAGGACACTGGAACTTACATTGAACATATATGACTGTAAAATGAACAAAGAAGGTCCCAAATTCTTGAGAGTCACTTTCTAATTCTTCCTCCCCATTCAATGCATATGTGAATTCATGTTATTACACAGTGCTTTATTGAAGTTTTACAGTATTTATGACCTCTCACTTAATGTACTATTTATAATCTTCCAAAAATTAGTGTTCTTCTCTCACTACCATCAAACAAAGGAGAAAAAAGATAATTCTAAACCACTAATGTACAGTAAATAAAATTCATAGAGCAAAATAAGACTAATGATATTTATGATATTTTCCTCAAAGGCCTATATTAAAAATATTTAGTGATTATCAAGTTTGTATTGAGAGACACACTTTAGGGTTAATGTTTTCTGGTAAGTATGCTGACAAATATTAAAATAAGCACTTTCCAATAGACGTGCCTAAAAAATTCCTGCAATTTACTTCAGGCAGCTCCAAGGAAGGTGTTAAAAACAGAAGCAGTGCACAACTTCATACCCACCACCATGATGGAGGCCCGTGACACACCCCACAGACTGCCAGTTGTGCCAAGGATTTAAAAAATAGTCACATTTAACATTAACCAGCAAGACTAGACCACCACCACGTTTCTCCGTTAAACTGATATATTCTCTTTCTTACCACACAGCCATGAAGAGTTGCAGCATGAGCTGAGGCAACTACAAAGTAGATAGGCATAATGATGTAAGCAATGATATACTTTAAGAGATTAAAACAAATTACATGATGGTGGGATAGCTTGGAAACAACAGAAGCTGTGACAACAGTTACATCCATAGCAGCTAAGAATTGGGTGGCTCCTTTGGAACAATTTTCTTTGTGACAAGCAACTTGTCAAAGGTATCAATAGCACTCCATTCTGGAAACAGTGGCTACAGTCTCAAACTATTAAGGGCGGAAAAAAGGACTTTCTATATCCTGACATGTAAGAATGAACCTGAAGAGAGAAAGCATAAACTGCATCAACATGACCAATGTTTTCCACAGACACAGTAAAGATCAGGTGCCTAAAATATATAGTATCTCTCTGGTTATAAAGAAGGCTGATTCTTTCTTCTAATTTATTTGATTTTTTTCATAATGACACTCTGATGATGCAACCTTGGCGCTCCAATATAAAAGATCAACGAGGGACTTTCAGTACTTCCTAATGTTTTCACTTTCTGCCAAATTGTATAAACTCATAGGCTAAGTGAGTTGTTCTCTAAAACAAATGGGAACAATTTAGCCTTAAGAAAAGCCCAACATCTATTTTTCACAAATTAGCCACTGACGGGTTTGCATTTCATGAAAATATTAAATGTCGATCTCACACTTGGTGAACTGCCCCACCTACTGATTCAAATGCGAACAGAAGAAATTCATCACCAACATATTGACAGCTTGTGATTTGTTTCAAGGCATACCATTTTACCAGTATTCTGAGGATATATTCCTACACACCAAGTTAATGGCAGGTCCTGACATAACCATTTTACTTACTTCTAACAAAAAGGGTGAGCAGCTTTTTAAGACATTCCTAGCAACGAACTTATTTAAATATAATTTGCTCAAAACTAAAGAAAGCATAGAGGAATTGCTCAATATATAGTTTAGTGTATAAATCCACATTTAGAGTACTCCAGATACAGCTATTAATTTTGTCTTACACAGATCATCTGCTGTAAACTGCTGGATGAGGCCTTTTTTTTTTGAGATGGAGTCTCACTCTGTCACCCAGGCTGGAGTGTGCAGTGGCGCAATGTCAGCTCACTGCAACCTCCGTACATGAGGCTTTTTTAAAAGATATTTTGAGGCAGTATTTGCTTAAATTGAGGAAGATGTGTTACAAAGTCACCCAATTTAGAAAATGCCATGTTAACATGTAGACTGACACATATTTACACGAGTCATTTTTTAAGCACAGATAATAACACCAAACAATAGAAAAAGTAACTTCCATGTAAGGTCAGCATATTGGATACTTGCTACTAAAAGAAGCTTGGAAGGATTGTCAGAAGGCAGGTCACTTATAGAATAAATGACAAAATGAATGCACATAGGAAAGACAATGGAAACGATTGAGTTGACTCACTTTTTACTGTGCATCAATTAAAATCAAAACAAGACCTTCCCCAAAATGAAATACTGGTAGATTTATGGAGGGCAGAGCATTTATTTACCTGATAAGAAATGAAATATCCTCAAGAATGCCTTTGTAATTAGTTCCCATATAACAGTTAGTATTACAGAATATTTTAAGCTAAATATGGTGCATTTTTATGACTCCAACAAATATGTAGCCTAATTTGTCCCCATGTATCTTTAATGTTATTTACATAATTTTTAGATTTAAACAATGCTACTGATCCCCATTCTTTCTGAAATATGTTTTCATGTAATCATTATCCATTCTTTTTTTTTTGGGGGGGGGGGGCAGAGTTTCACTCTGTTGCCCAGGTTGGAGTGCAATGGCATGATCTCGGCCCACTACAACCTCTGCCTCCCGGGTTCAAGCGATTCTCCTGCCTCAGCCTCCCGAGTAGCTGGGATTACAGGTGTGTGCCACCACGCCCAGCTAATTTTGTATTTTTAGTAGAGATGGGGTTTTTCCATGTTGGTCAGGCTGGTCTTGAACTCTCAATCTCAGGTGATCCGCCCACCTCGGCCTCCCAAAGTGCTGGGATTACAGGCGTGAGCCACCGTGCCCAGCCTCATTATCCTTTCTTTAAAGAGACTGAATTAAACATTTTATTTTTAAAATAAAAGCAACTGCAGCCGGGCGCCGTGGCTCACGCCTGTAACCCCAGCACTTTGGGAGGCCGAGGCGGGCAGATCACGAGGTCAAGGGATGGAGACCATCTTGGCGAACACGGTGAAACCCCGTCTCTACTAAAAATACAAAAAAATTAGCCAGGCGTGGTGGCGGGCGCCTGTAGTCCCAGCTATTCGGGAAGCTGAGGCAGGAGAATGGCGTGAACCCGGGAGGAGGCGGAGCTTGCAGCGAGCCGAGATCGCCCCACCGCACTCTAGCCTGGGCGACAGAGTGAGACTCGGTCTCAAAAAAAAATAAAATAAAAATTAAAAAGAAATAAATAAATAAAAGCAACTGCTTTAAGGATAACTTTCTCAAATATACTAAAAAATAAAATTAGGTCTAAAAGTTGGATATATTCCTAAGTGATACCCATGTTTTAAGTCTATGTACAGATATATCAGAATAACAAGAACACAATAACAAGAATAATGGCACCGAACACTCATACAACATTTACCATGGACTAGGCCACTAAACATTTTCATTATTTTTACCATCATGAAAACTCTATGAGGTAATATTATTGTCCTTCCTATTTAACAGATAAGGAAACTGATATGTAAGAGGTTAGGTAACTCGCCTAAGGTCACTTAGCTAGGAAGTGACAGGGCCTATTTCCAAATCAAGCACACTGACGCCAGTTTTCATGGCCATTAAGCACCACACTACAGCTTCAGATTCTCCTACCCACTCTGAAAAAAGCTGATGGTCTCTCACAGGCAGTTTATGACAAATGTCTATAGTTCTCAGAGGAGTAGAAGCTGTGGAATTTATCTGGTTCAAGGTGTTGTGAAGGTGGATGCCAAGATTTATATTGGGATTAGGAAAAAAAGATTGTTTCATGTTTCATGAGGAAGAGTAGAAGACAAGTATGAGGAGAAAAAGAGGCAAAGAAAAGTGAACAACATAAGTATTAACTCCAGAAATCTGAAACAAAAAGAGAGGCAAATTTTATGAAAATAAAATCTAAGAAACAAAGCCAAGAAACAAATCACACCCCATCTTTAGGACGCAACAACCTGGTTCACAGATATACCACTTGACTGAAAACTGCCACTTTGACTATAAATTTCCCCCGGGTTCCTTTCTATTATCCATCTTCCTGAACTATTACTTAAACACTGATCACCATCCGTACTTTTCTACCTCTTCCTCCTTTTGTCATTAACCCCATAGTGTAATATTGTATTTCTGGTTCCTCTCTCCTCACTGACAATCTCAGAAAGCTTGTCTTTCCATATTTATATTTCTGTTGCTTAAAACTCATCACTAATTATACATCCCACTGTGTCATGAAAATAAACATGGGAAAGATGGAAATAATACACTGCATCACAAAGAGGCTCTTTCCTATTTTTCTATCATCAGAGCCATTCTCTACTTTCCTGGGCTTATCAGCCAGTCAATCCTTTGACTCCAACATCAATGCTCACGGATTCCGCCTCCTTCCCTTGTATGTTCACAGCTATTAATAGTTTCCAAGTTCTAGTTATCTTACTTATTGGTTGCTAAAACAGTCACATAGCTCATGCCCCTGCCCCAAACTTCTACCACTCCAGTGCCATGTCCAGGTGCCAGATCTGTTTATCTCAAACATCACCCTCCAAGTGCACCAAGATTTCCTAATGGCAGTCAGAGATCTCATCTCCAGAATTTGTTTTTGAAGACCCATTTGACCAGGGAAAGCAACAGAGAAAAAGCAGCCTTTGAACCTGGGAGAATGAATAAGAGTTCGCTGCAGAAAAGCAGTCTGCAAGAACGGAATGATGCCATAAAGAAGCCTCTTTGGGAAACCACCTGGAATTGGTTAACAAAGTTGCTGAGAGCCGAACATTGCCTTGGTCTGTTGTACAGGCATCTTTATAAGGAAAAAGAAGCAGTCATGGACTAAACACACAGCAAATTGAAAGGCCTGAACAAATAACTCTCCCTCCCCCACTTTTTCTTTCTGTGTTCAATGAGCAGAAAATAGTCATGGAGAAAAGGGGGTGGACAGCTGCTCTGCTCTTGCTTGTCAGTTTTCAGTTGGAGAGAAATGCACAGAGAGAATACCAGGAAAGGCTCATGGTCCCAGTCTGCTGTCATTTAATAGTTTTTCTGTCTGCTTTTTATAGGTGTTTTGTCTTCTCCCTTGCTGTCAGCTGTCACTTCATGTGGTTGTCAGTGAACATGCCATATCTCAGTAGTTGAGGCCTAAGTGCTTGGCATTAAAGAAATCCTCATTACTGAATTAAATAAATTTCTAAATTACTGAATTAGTGTGGATGCCTGAACCTTCCAGCATCAGCAGGCAAACAACAGTAACAGCAAGGGAGAGACTTAGCTATGTTGAGAGAGGCAGCAAGATTGCCTGTGGTTTCCAGTTAGTTTGAGAAGTGGAATATGCAAAGGAAAATAATATAAACAGTGGTGTGAAGAAACTGTAGATGTAGATTCTGCTGCGTGAACTTGGACAAGTGGTTTATTTGCACTGTTCTTAGCTATAAAATTCTTTAATAATACATATTTTCCAATGTTGTGATGAAGAACCATCCACTACGGTTCCTTTGCTACGAGAGACAGTCAATAAATGTTAATTTTCTATAATCCCACACCCATATAAAGAAATGTGTACAGTTAACTATACAAAATACCGAAGATCTTGATATTTTAGGTTGTTTACTATTAAACACACAGAGGTAGTGAGTTTACAAAGATAACATTGGAAAAGAACGTACAATTTAGTCAGTTTGGATTAGAAAATGTGCATTGAAGAATAGTGAGAAATGTACTTAAAGAGGTGGCAAATGGAAGTGAGGATAAAACTGTTCAAATTTCATATAAAATGACAATATGCCATTTAATAAGTTCCATTTTCATGGGATATACATGTGGATAAATAATCCAGAGTCAAACTGGCCCAGCTCAACACCCAGTTCTGTCATTTCCATGAGAGAGTAGAAGAGTTATTTAACCATCTGGAGCTTCAACATTTTTTCCCTTAACTAGGCTTCAATAATAGTATCTACCTCAGATGGTTGTGAACAGTAAATGAGAGAATGCATGTAATGTATTTAGAACAGTGGCTAGCACAGAGTAACCTTCCAATAAATGTTAGTGGCTATTATTCTTGTGATCGCTGAGGTCATTCACCTCAGGAACTACTTTGTTCGGCACTATGATTGTATGTCCTATAAAGCTTTTCCAGTTGAGACAAATTGAGAAATACTATCTCCCTATGTTCCTATAGAATCTTAACCTACAATATCACTCCCCAAAATGAGTAGTGGCTATTTGTTTTCATGTCCATCTCCCAAGTGGCACGAAGGGTTCCTTCCAAACAGGAACCATCTTACTCAACTTTGTAACATCATTCTCTAACAGTGCCTTACATGTATGTATGTATAAATCCCTCTGCTGGAAATATCCTTTACTATCTTCTTTAACTAGCAAATCCCTCTTTTTTTTTTTTGGAGGCAGTGTTTTGCTCTGTCACCCAGATTGGAGTGCAGTGACGTGATCTCAGCTCACTGCAACATCAGCTTCCCGTGGTCAAGCAATTCTCGTGCCTCAGCCTCCCAAGTAGATGGGATTACAGGCATGAGCCAGCACACCCAGCTAATTTTTTTTGTGTTTAGTAGAGATGGGGTTTCACTACCATGTTGGCCAGCCTGGTCTCGAACTCCTGACCTCAAGCGATCCACCTGTCTCAGAATCCCAAAGTGTTGGGATTACAGGCATGAGCCACTGCAAGAGGCCACAAATCCCTCTTCATTCTTGAGAAACAAAATTGCTTCCAATGTGAAACATTCTCAAATGTTGATCTTAACAGGCAAACTTAAGATTCCCAGGGCAGTTTTCTTGCACCTCAACTATAATACTTACCAGACTACAGTATAACTTATCTGTTCATCTACACACCAGTTTCTCTAACTGGACTGTGAACTCCATTTCAGGAATCTCATTCTATTCATTCTCTTAGCCCAGCCCAAACAGAACATAATGTATGGCAGATCCTCAAAATTTTTTTGGATGAATGGCTGATGAACAAATAAAGCAAGCAAGGACTAAACAGTATACAACGTGCTTATCAAATGGAATTTAAAGGACTATGAAGTAACTGGGCTTCAGGTTATCATTCATAAATAGTTATAACTACTGTAATTTTTACAGAGAAGAATACTTTGAAATTCACATATTCATGTGCTTAATTTAAAGGGATAACAGGAACATATACATGTAGGCAGATATTCGGAGTTACAGCAATTAATTAAGAGTTTGCTTCTTTTCTTGAGTTTCCCTTTTGAAATAAAACAAAACCATTTGAAAATTTCATCATGATCATGAATAATATGTGGGGGTAAATTTTTGAAAGATATAAAGATTTAGATCGTTTCCTTCTTCAGTATAGGTTGTAATTTTCTGCTAAGCACACATTTGCGTAGAACAGACCAAAGGAAAAAGAGAACATAGGGAGAAGCCTGGAAATGGGAAACAAAAGAGAAAGGAAAATGTAGAAACAAAAATAAAGACAGGAAAGAGGTGTGGTTTGCATTGGAAAACTACAATGGGAAAGATCTATATGTCATCTTAGATCATACTGCAGTTGTACCTAGGTTTGATCTAAAACTGTTCAGTATGGTAATTTTTACAAGCACTAAATTTCCTTCATAACAATAAAAATAATGTTCTGAAATTTCATATAAAATTTTCCTCTAGGAAAACCACTATCTGCCATTCTTCTCTTCTACTTCTTAATTTGAGGATGAATAAACTGAAATAGGAATTACAGGAGGGAAGCATAGCAAGGTGGCCAAATAGAAGTCTCCTGTGATCATCCTCCCCACAAGGACACCAAATGGAACAACTATCCACACAAAAGTCACCTTCATGAGAACCCAAAATCAGGTAAGCTATCATAGTACCTGGTTTTAAATTCATACCACTGAAAAGAGGCAGTGAAAAAGGTAGGAAAGACCATTTTGAATCACCAACACCATCCTCCCCCACTCCTATCCTTCCACCCCCTACTCCCAACATACACTCCCTGGCAGTGGCCACATGGCACGGAGACAGATTCTATGCACTTTGGGAGGAGACAGCACAATGATTGTGGGACTTTGCATCATAACCCAGTGCTGACATGTCACAGCAGAAAGCAATACTGGGTAGAACTCAGCCAGTGCCCACAGAGGGAACATTTAGATAAGCCCTAACCAAGAGAGGTAGGGCATATGCCAGCAATTTGTACCTGATTCACTGGAAACCTCGCCACCACAGGCTAAAGTGTTCTGCAGTGCTAAATCAACTTAGAACACAGTCTCGGCCACAGGAACTGCCATTTTCCTGGGCAATTCCTCCTGGTGTGGTGGGCACAGAGTCAGTGGACTTGGGGGCATATAACTTAGTGAGATACCACCAGGGCCAGCCAAGGGAGTGCTTGTGTCAGCCCCCCCACTGCCACCCAAGCAGTGCAGCCCACAGCTTAGGTGGAGAACTCTTGCTTTCACTTGAGGAGAGGAAAGGGAAGAGTAAAGAGGACTTTGTTGTGCCACTTCGATACCAGCTCACCCACAGGAGGAGAGGACACCATGATGAAGAGTCCTAAAGCCCCCATTCCAGACCTTAACTACTAGATGACATTCTAGACACATCCTGGACCAGAAGGGAACACATTGCTTTGACGGGAAAGACAGACTCCTAGCAGGATTCATCACCTGCTTACTAAAGAGCCCTTGGGCACTGACTAAGTAGTCAGCAGAGGTAGCCAGGAAATACTGCTGTGGGCCTTGAATGACAATCAGGGATGTGCAGGCTTCAGGTGTGACCCAATACATTCACAGCTTTGATGCCTACAGGGAGACACTACTTTTGCTTGAGGAAAGCAGAGGGAAGAGGAAAGGGGAAATTCCTTACAGCTGAAGTATCAGCTCTGCTACAGCAGGGTAGAACACCAAGCAGGCTCTTGTGGTCCCTGATTCCAGGTCTTGGCTCCTGGATGACATTTCTGGACCTGCCCTATGCCAGAGCACATTCACCTGAAGCATGAGTCCCAGGCCAGGAGACATTTACCACAAGCTGCCTGAAGAGCCCTTGGGCCTTCAATGAACATCAAAGGAGTCAAGCAGTATTTGCCACAGGTCTGGGGTGGTGATGGCCACAGGGAGAATCTCCTCTGCTTGTGAAAAGGGGAGGGAAGTGTGGGACAGACTTTGTCTTGTGGCTTGGGACCCAGCTCAGCTTTAACAGAAGAGAGTACTAGGCAGATTCCAAAGGTTCCCAACTGCAGGCCCTGGGTCCCAGATGGCATCTTTGGATCGGCCCAAGGCCAAAGGGAACTCACTGCCCTGAAGGGAAGAACACAACCCTGGCTGGCTTTGGCACATGCTAACTGTAGAACCCTAGGGCCTTGAGCAAACGTAGGCAATAGCCTGGCAGTGTTTACTACATGCCTTGTATGAGAACCCGTGTTCTGCTGCCTTCAGGTCTGACCCAGTGCAGTCCCAGTGGTGGTGGCCACAGGAGCATTTATGTCACCCCTTCCCCAGCTCCAGGTAGCTCAGCACACAGAATAGAGATGGTTTAGGAGACAGTAAGGAAAAAGAACAAGAGTCTCTGCCTGGCAATACAGAGAATTCTTCCAGATATGATCCAATACCACTCTAAATGTCTGCAAAAGCCACCGCATTAGTGGGCTTGGGATGCCTCTAATGCAGATATGGCTGCAGTGACCAAAAACTTAGATCACAATAGTCAAGTTCCTTCAAATACCTGAAAAGTCTTCCCAAGAAGGATGGGTACAAACAAGCCCAGAGTGCCAAGACCACAATAAATATTTAATTCATCAATACCCGGACACCAAGGAATATTCATAAGAATCAAGACCATTAAGGAAAACATGTCCTCAATAAATGAATTAAGGCATCAGGGACCAAACCTGGAGAGGAAAATACGTATGTGACCTTTCAGATGGATAATTCAAACTACCCGTTTTGAGGAAATTCAATGAAATTCAAGATAACCCAGAGAAGGAATTCCGAATCTCATCAGAAAAATTTAACAAAGAGATATAAATAATTACAAATAATCAAGCAGAAATTCTGGAGTTAGAAAATGCAATGTCATACTGAAGAATGCATCAGTCTCTTAAGAGCAGAACTGATAAAGCTGAAGAAACAATTAGCTTAAAAACAGGCTATTTAAAAATACACAAAGGAGACAAAAGAAAAAAGAATAAAATAGAACAACGTATGCCTACCAGATATACAAAACAGCCTTAAGGCCGGGCGCGGTGGCTCACGCCTGTAATCCCAGCACTTTGGGAGGCTGAGGTGGGCAGATCACGAGGTCAGGAGATCAAAACCATCCTGGCTAACACGGTGAAACCCCGTCTCTACTAAAAATACAAAAAAATTAGCCAGGCATGGCGGCAGACGCCTGTAGTCCCAGCTACTTGGGAGGAGAAGGCAGGGGAATGGCGTGAACCTGGGAGGCGGAGCTTGCAGTGAGCCGAGATCACCCACTGCACTCCAGCCTGGGCGACAGAGCGAGACTCCGTCTCAAAATAAAAAAAAGAAAAGAAAAAGAAAACAGCCTCAAAAGGGCAAATCAAAGAAAGTTTATTCAAATAGATAATAGAAGAAAACTTTCCAAACCTAGAGAAAGATACCAATATACAAGTATAAGAAATATAGAACATAAATATAGATTTAACCCAAATAAGATCACCTCAAGACACTTAACCAAGTAACAGATAACAGATAAAGAACAGATCCGAAAATCATCAAGAGAAAGGAGACAAATAATATGCAATGGAGCTCCCATACATCCGGCAGCACACTTCTCAGTGGAAACCTTACAGGCAGGAGAGAGTGGCATGACATATATAAAGTGCCGAAGAAAAAGAACTATTATCTGAGATAGTATTTCCAGACAAAATATCCTTCAAACATGAAGGACAAATAAACACTTTCCCAGATAAACAAAAGTTAAGGGATTTCATCAAACAAGAAATGCTAAAGAACGTTCTTCAATCAGAAAGAAAAGGACATTAATGAGCAAGAAGAAATCATCTGAAGGTGCAAAATTCACTGGTAATAGTAAGTACACAGAAAAAACACAAGATATTGTACCACTGTAATCGTGGTGTGTCAACTACACATATCTTGAGTAGAAACACTAAAAGATGAACATATTAAAAATAATAACTACAACAGCAACTTTTCAAGACAGTACAATAAGATATAAAGAGAAAAAACAAAAAGTTAAAAAGCAAGGGGATGAGGCTAAAGTGTAGTTTTTATCAGTTTTCTCTTTGCCTGTTTATTTATGCAAAATGTTTAGTTATCATCAGTTTAAAATAATGAGTTATAAGATATTATTTGCAAGCCTCATGACAACCTCAAATAAACAACATACAAAGGATACACAGACAATAAAAAACAAGAAATGAAAACATACCACCAGAGACAATCACCTTCTCTAAAAGGAAGACAGGAAGAAAGGAAAGAAGAAAGAGAAGACCACAAAACAACCAGAAAAATATAACAAAATGGTAGGAGTAAGTCCTTACTTATCAATAGTAACATTGACTATAAGTGCACTAAACTATCCAATCAAAAGACATAGAGGGGTTAAATGGTTTTTTAAAAAGCTCTTGCTTTTATAGTTCATTAAAATGCATTGTTGCCTTCAAGAAACACGCTTCGCCTATAAAGACACACATAGAAAATAAAGGGATGGAAAAAGATATTCCATGCCAATGGAAAAAGAGCAGGAGTAGACAAAATACATTTCAAAACTGTAAGAAGAGAGAGACAAGGTCATTATAAAATGTTAAAGGAGTCATTTCAGCAAGAGGATATAATGATTCGAAATATATGTGCAGCCAACACTGAAGCACCCAGATACGTGAAGCAGACATTATTAGAGCTAAAGACAAAGATAGAACCCAATACAATAAAAGCTAGAGACTTCAACACGCCACTTTCAGCAGTGGACAGATCTTCCAGACAGAAAATCAACCAAGAAACATCAGATTTAATCTGCACTATAGACCAAATGGATCTAATAGATATTTACAGAGCATTTCATGCAATGACTATAGAATACACATTCTTTTCCTCAGCATATGGATCATTCTCAAGAACATACCACAAAACAAGTACTAAACATTAAAAAAACTTGAATGTTTGACCATAATGGAATAAAACTAGAAATCAATAACAAGGGGAATTTTGGAAACTATACAAAAACATGGAAATTGAACAATATGCTCCTGAATGACCAGTGGGTTAATAAAGACATTAAAAAGAAAATTCAAAAATTTACTGAAACAAATGAATATGAAAACACAACATACCAAAACTGATGAGATACAACAAAAGCAGTACTACAAAGAAGTTTAGAGCTATAACCTCCTACATCAAAAAAAAAAAAAAAAAAAGAAAAGAAAAGAAAAACACAGAAAAACTTCAAATAAATAACCTAACAAGGCAATGAACTAGGAAAGCAAGAGCAAACCAACAAAATCAGTGGTTGGGAACTAGGAAAGCAAGAGCAAACCAACAAAATCAGTGGTTGGGTGTGGTGACTCACGCCTGTAATCCCAGCACTTTGGGAGGCCAAGGTAGGTGGATCACAAGGTCAGGAGATTGAGACCATCCTGGCTAACACGGTGAAACCCCGTCTCTACCAAGAATACAAAAAATTAGCCAGGCAAGGTGGCGGGCGCCTGTAGTCCCAGCTACTTGGGAGGCTGAGGCAGGAGAATGGCGTAAACCCTGGAGGCAGAGCTTGCAGTGAGCCGAGATCATGCCACTACACTCCAGCCTGGGTGACAGAAGCGAGACTGACTCAAAACAAACAAACAAACAAAAAATTCCTAGGCACATACAACCTACCAAGGTTGAATCATGAAGAAATCCAAAACCTGAACAGATCAATAAACAAATAATGAGACTGAAGCCAAAATAAAAAGTCTCCTAGTAAAGAAACACCAGAGATGGTTTGACTGCTAAATTCTACCAAACATTTAAAGTAGAATTCATACCAATCCTACTCAAAATATTTAAAAAAAAATAAAGAGAGAGGAGGAGGGAATACTTCCAAATTCATTCTACAAGGCCAATATTATACCAAAACTAGACTAGGACACATCAAAAAAGAAAACTACAGGCAATATGTTCGATGAATATTGATGCAAAAATCCTCAGCAAGAAAACAGCAAACTGAATTCAACAATACATTAGAAAGATCATTCACCAAGACCAAGTGGGATTCATCCTGGGGATGCAAGGATGGTTCAGTCATCCTGGGGACGCAAGGATGCGCAAATCAATGTGATATAACATATCAACAGAATAAAGGATAAAAACCTTATTATTTCAATTGATGCGGAATAGGCATTTGATAGAATTCAACATCCCTTCATGATAAAAATCCACAAAAAACTAGAGATGGAAGGAACATACTTCAACACAATAAGAGCTATTATATGAGAGACCAACAGCTAGCATCATACTGAAAATGGGGAAAAACTAAAAGGTTTTCCTCTAAGATCTGCAACACAACTAGGATGCCTACTTTCACCACTGTTATTCAACATAATACTGGAAGCCCTAGCTAGAGCAATTAAATAACAGAAAGAAATAAAGGACCTCCAAATTGGAAAGGAATAAGTCAAATTACCTTCATTTGCAGTTAATATAATCTTATATTTGGAAAAACCTAATGACTCAATCAAAAAACTGTAAGAACTGACAAGTTCAGTAAAGTTGCAGGACACAAAATCAACAGACAAAAAACAGAGGCATTTCTATATGCCAACAGTGAAAAATCTGAAAAATAAATCAAGAAAGTAGTCCCATTTATAATAGCTACAAATAAAATAAAATATCTAGGAATTAACCAATGAACTGAAAGATTTCTACCATGAAAACTCTAAAAGATTGATGAAGGAAACTGAAGAGGACACCAAAATAAAATTAAAAAAATATTCCACGTTGATGGATTGGAAGATTCAATATTGTTAAAATGCCTATGCTACACAAAGCAATCTACAAATTCAATGTGATCCCTATCAAAATTCCAGTGACATTCTTCACAAATATAGACACATACAACCTACCAAGAAAAAAATCCTACAACTTTTATGGAACCACAAAAGACTCAGAATAGCCAAAACCATCCTGAGTAAAAAGAACAAAACTGGAAGAATCATATTACCTGACTTCAAATTATACTACAGATCTATAGTAACCAAAACACCATGGTACTGGCATAAAAACAGGCACATAGTAAAATGGAACAGAATAGAGAACCCAGAAACAAATCCATACATCTACAGTTAACTCATTTTTCACAAAAATGCCAAGAACATACATTGGGGGAAAGGACAGTGTCTTCAATAAATGGTACTTGGAAAACTGGATATCTATATGTAGAAGAATAAAACTAGCCCCTATCTTTCACTATATATGAAAATAAAAATAGATTATAAGACCTCAAACTATGAAACTACTACAAGAAAACATTGGGAAAACCGTGTAGGACACTAGACTAGGCAAAGATTTCTTGAGTAATATCCTAAAAGCACAGGCAACTAAGGCAAAAATGGACAAAAAGGATCACATCAAGTTAAAAGCTTCTGCAAAGCAAATGAAACAATCAACGAAGTGAAGAGCATCCCACAGGATGGTAGGAAATATCTGTGAAATACCCATCTGACAAGAGATTAATAACCAGAATATATAAGGAACTCAAACAACTCAATAGGAAAAAATCTAATAATCCAATCAAACAATGGGCAAAAAATCTGGATAGACGTTTCTCAAAAGAAGACATACAAATAGTAAACAGGTATATGAAAAGGTGCTCAACATCACTGATCATCAGAGAAATGCCAATCAAAACTATAATCAGATATTATCATACCCCAGCCAAGAAGGCTTTCATCTGAAAGGCAATAACAAATGCTGGCGAGGATGTGGATTAAAAGGAAGCCTTGTATACTGCTGTTGGTGGGAAAGTAAATTAGTACAACCTCTATGGAGAACAGTTTGGAGGTTCCTAAAAAACCAAAAATTGAGCTACCATATGATCCAGCAATCCCACTGCTGGGTATATGCCCAAAAGAAAGGAAATCAGTATATCAAAGATATCTGCACTCCTATGTTTGTTGCTTCACTGTTTACAATAGCTAAGATTTGGAACAAAACAAATTGGCCATCAACAGAAGAACAAATAAAGAAAATGTGGTAAATATACATGATGGAGTACTATTCAGCCAGTTTAAAAAAAAAAAAAAAAAAAAAAAGAATGTGATCCTGTCAATTGCAACTACATGGATGGAACCGGTGATCATTATGTGGAGTGAAATAAGCCAGGCACAGAAAGAGAAACTTCACATATTCTCACTTATTCATGAGAGCCAAAAATTAAAACAACTGAAGTCATAGAGATAGATAGTAGAATGATGGTTAGCAAAGGATAGGAAAGGTAGGTGTCTAGGGAGAAGGTATGGTTAGTGGGTACAAAAGTATAGTTAGATAAAATAAGTAAGATGTAGTATTTGATAGCACAACAGGGTGACTACAGTCAACAATAAGTTATTTTACACTTTAAAATAACTAAAAGATTATAATTAGATTGTGTATAACAAAAAGAAAGAATAAGTACTTGAAGTGTTGCATATCACATTTACCCTGATGTCATTACTACACATGGTATGCCTGTATCAAAATATTTAATGTACTTCATAAATACTTACACCTACTATGGACCCACAAAAATAAAAATTAAAAAGAATTAGAAATGTTAAGAAAACTTAGAACATAATTCATTTTTCTATCTCATAACTAATAATATATTGAGAAGTGGTCAGTCTGATACAGCAAGTTAAAATAATAAAGAAAAGGGAAACATACTTAGATGTTGACCTATTATTTAACAATTAAAGTCTTCTAAGAATCAGTATGATCTTGCTTTAGTAAAATGTGAATTTTATCTGTTGCTTTGCTAACATTATATACATTAGTTGTCACAACAGTAAATGAAATTGAGGCTTTGTACTCAGATGGTTTGATCATACGTGTTCCACTCTGTATAGGGATGGGTCACATGACACTGATGCAAACATACATATACTCATTACAAATTATCACTTTTTTTCATTGCAAAGTAAAGGAATAAAACTTTTAATAATGTACTCAAGCTTAGCTATATAAAAACATGTAATGCGTAAATACACACGGTTAATCCAATGTGCAAATGAGTATTTAAGACTATAGATACGTGGATTAGATTTGACCTACTGAGTGACAACAGACTCACAGACTCTCAGCCGCTGAAACTAACACACATTTGTGGATTATTGACTTGAATTATCAAGACAGTGTTTGTCCATCAGCTTTTTTTTAAACCGGAAAGCTAATTATATCTACGTATTACATCTCTCTCTGATCTTGGGATGCTCATTCTGTTTTCAAGAAAAAAAAACTTCCATAAAATATCGAACCATATTTGGAAAAATCAACAATCTTTCAAATGCAGAGCCACTTAAATACATTGCTAAATAGGATTACCTTTGTCAAGCAAAGTGGAAAAAAATCAAGGCTACAGATACAATCTACAATCCTTAAAGTTTCTAGGATCTTCTTCCATTAGAGTTAAAAGTAATTAAAGATACAGAGAGAATTCAACACTGATATACTCCATACTACTAATAAATACACTTGGCTTTGTGTTTTATTGTTTTGTTTTGTTTTGTTTCGTTTCGTTTTTGAGGTGGAGTCTCGCATTGTTGCCCAGGCCACAGTGCAGTGGCATGATCTAGGTTCACTGCAACCTCCGCCTCCCAGGTTCAAGCGATTCTCCTGCCTCAGCCTCCTGAGTAGCTGGGATTACAGGCGCTCGCTACCACGCCTGGCTAATTTTTTTTTTTGCATTTTTAGTAGAGACAGGGTTTCACCATGTTGGCCAGGCTGGTCTTGAACTCCTGACCTCGTGATCTGCCCGCCTTGGCCTCCCAAAGTGCTGGGATTACAGGCGTGAGCCATCGCGCCCAGACTGGCTTTGTGCTTTAAAGCAATCATAAATCACCTCAACTCCTGTATTTACCCAGTTTTGTATTATGTAAGTTATTTAAAATAAATTTGCATACCCTGAACATTTCCCCACTGAGGAAGTTGGTCAGGAAATAGCTTGAACAAAACACCCACTGGTGTTGTGAAGGGAACAAAACAAATAGATGACCTGTTTCTTACCTTTAAAAAGCTAGAAACAGGTTGAGGACACCAAAGAGAACATATAAAAGTAACTCAAGGGCATTTAGAAAGCAAAATGCTCATGTTAATGGAATGCTTATTAAGAAAATGAAAGGCTCCACTCAGGCATAGTTAACTCTCTTCAGTATTCTCAAAGCTGGTATCAGGAATAAGTAGAAGAAATAAACGAGATTGTAAAGGAGGTAAGTTCAGTGATTAGTTGAGTCAAATGTATCAGAAATTTTATTTGGGGAAGTGGTATGTAACAGGCACATGGGCTGACAATGTGACTCAAATGGATAAGTGAGAAAAACCAAATTGGCCTGGTTGAAGCAAGGGTACAGTTCAAACACACTGAATATTGAATTTGAGAGCAATGGGGCTTAGATGGTGAACTGATGGATAACAATGGCAGGTGAATATTCGAGAAAACATTAATTTTTATTTTCATAATCGCTAGTGCTACATTTTTCATTTAAAGGAAATATAATTTTACAAAACTCAAAGTAGACGTGTGTGTGTGTGTGTGTGTGTGTGCATCGGCGTATGTGTGTATTCATTTGTATGTGGAGCTAGCATCTTGCTACATTGCTCAGGCTGGTTTTGAACTCCAGGGCTCAAGCGATCAACCCATCTCAGCCTCTCGACTACCTAGGACTACTGGCATATGGGCAAATATTATAAATGTTTTACAGAAACTCATGTTTATGGAAATCTGAATCACTAAATTAAGAATCAAGAGAGATAAATGAATACTATTTAGCTAAAAGCTGCAGGATTAAATGAATCGTGAAAATTTTAGCCATCTCTGTTTACTGAAGATAGAAGAAATTTCAATTCCACAATTGCCAGACCTTTACTTTGAAAGTGGATAACTGGGAAATATTGTATTCCTACCACTGACATCTTTTCCAGCCTATGTCTTCTACTCACAGTGGTCAAAGCCAATCCTTGAGTCTTTTTCTTTTATTTGTCATTAACCCTATTCTCCTCCATTCTCGAGTGCAACTTTTATCACATTTTAGGTGTACAAATACACAGTTTCATAACATATATCAATAGAAAGATAATTCCATAAATTGTTGTATCAGTCCATTTTCATGCTGCTAAGAAGAAATACCCAAGACTGGGTAATTTAGAAAGAAAAAGAGGTTTAGTGGACTCACCAGTTCCGCATGGCTGGAGAGGCCTCACAATCATGGTAGAAGGCGAAGGAGGAGCAAAGGCATGTCATGGCAGCAAGCAAGACTGCATGTGCATGGGAACTGCTCTTTTTTTTTTTTGAGAGGGAGTCTCGCTCTGTCGCCCAGGCTGGAGTGCAGTGGTCGGATCTCAGCTCACTGCAAGCTCCGCCTCCCGGGTTTACGCCATTCTCTCGCCTCAGCCTCCCGAGTAGCTGGGACTACAGGCGCCCGCCACCTCGCCTGGCTAATTTTTTGTATTTTTTTTAGTAGAGATGGGGTTTCACCGTGTTAGCCAGGATGGTCTGGATCTCCTGACCTCGTGATCCACCCGTCTCGGCCTCCCAAAGTGCTGGGATTACAGGCTTGAGCCACCGCGCCCGGCCGGGAACTGCTCTTTATAAAACCATCAGTTCTCCTGAGACTTATTGACTATCATGAGAACAGCATGGGAAAAAAACCACCTCCTTCCACCAGGTCCCTCCCACAACACATGAAGATTATGGGAGTTACATTTCAAGATGAGATTTGGGTGGGAAGACAGTCAAACTATATCAATTGAATTTCAGTGTTAATTTTATCCCCCTGGAAAAACCAAAACAATGGATATATGTACCAACATTTTGTACATTCACTTCACAGTTCTTACCCTGAAGGAACCCATTATTCAAAAATGAAAGAAAAATACATAGACACACTTAAGCCATGAAGTACAAGTACTACCACCCAAGTCATCAGAAGAGCTATATTCAAAATTAGACTCTTAATTACCAGCTTTATACCATAAGCAGATTTATTATTGTGCCACAGTTTCTTCATCTACAAAATAAGATCAGTGTACTAAGTGCTAGTCAGCTCACAGACACTATAGGGAAGCTGAGCAGGTAGTAATACTGTCAAAATTGTCAAAGGTGTAGATCATAGTCCCTAAAGATAGATGACAAAGAATTGACTACATCCCTAGATTCAAAAATATCTGCTGCTATAATAAGTGAACATTATTGATAGCGATAACAATGATTACAACAAACACCATGTGTAACATGCGGCAGGTACCATTTTAAACATTTTACAAGTATTAACTCAATTGTCAATAATCCTAAAGGGTACATACTATTATTATCCCCATTTTATAGATGAAGAGACTGAGATATTACATATCATATCCAAGATCAGACCAGTTACGAAGTGGTAGAAGTGAGTTTTGAACCCAGTGTATCTGGCTCCAGAGCCTGCATCTCTAATCCTGCTTCTCTAAGCCAGTGCTATTTGCTAGTGGGTCTTTGGTTCACATTTTATAATGACCTCCTGCAGATCAGCAGAAAGAACAAACGAAACAAGTGAAGTTCACTAATACATATTCTATAGTAAAGGGCTATGTTTGGCAGAGAAATGCAGGTACATCAATCCCTCATTTTGATCATCAAAGACAATTAAAAAATAAACATATCTGGCTTCAACCAATAACATCAAAAAGTTTTACTAATATGAAAAGAATCCAGTTTTTCAAACTAAAAATGATTAATGTGTCCTCCATAAACTGAGCATTATCATTTTTTTCCTTATAGAAAGAAAAACAGAGGGATCATTAAATTGAGTTTGTTCTAATACAACCGTCATTTTACTCCCAATTGAAAAATCTACCTAGTAAACTATGAGAGAAAATATGAAATAGATTTTAGGTATTTTTTCTCCTTATTTTGTGATAAGCAACATGGAGTTTATTCATATATCCTAAAAAATGCCACAGAAGTTAATGGTAATTATTAATTACTATTTTTATTGAGGTACAATATAAACATTTCTTCAGTACATTACTACTTTAACTGACAGTCAAATTACACGAGTTAAATCACAGGATATAGAAGCTAAGGATATCCTTTAAATAAAAAGCATTTGCTGCCTCTATAAAATTCTGTCAATTAACTTTGAATATAGCCTCCCACAATTTAATCTGATAAAAAGTCAGCATTAGTGGACAATGGCATTTGTAACAAAAGCATGAATTATACAAATGATAGCTGGTTGCCTACCTTACACATTTTAGCACTAAATTCACCACCTCACCTTTAATGTTTATGCTATCCACTGAAATATCTTTTCAAATGAGGAATATTCAAAGTGTGACATTTAATATAATCAAAATGATCATGATCACAATCATCTGATGAAATGAGAAAATCCAACAAAGTACACAAGACATTGAAGATTCTTAGCAAAATGAAGATGATTATTGAGATGGGGGTATGAATACAGTCCTGCCTAGAGAAAGGGCAATGACAGCTCAAGGTCTTCCATAAGACCTATGAAACTCACAAACTCTTAGAAGATGAAGAACAGTTGTATTCATAGCTTTGAGGCTCTGAGACATATCTATAATCATTAGTAACCAGAAGTCTCATGACTCTTGTATGCCATACAAAGTTTAACAGAATTGAATACTACAATGAAAAATCTTGGCAAAATCCCAAGGAGTCATATAGGACATGCATCAATTTGCTAAATGTGATTCAAAACCCTAAGTTAAAAGGCCATTTTTACAGTGGAGCACGATGTATGGGGGAATGATGCTGTACATACCATCCAAGCTTATCTTGCACACTGAGGCAAAAAAATTCTGAGGGATAATTTCACTATACTTATACAACTCCTAGATACCACAACAATAGCATCTCTAGGATGCATACATTTAAAAAAATTTCTCAATATGTTGTATCAACAGAACATAAATATGTGCACCTCTAAGTATAGATAACAGAAATACACAGAGGAATGTGGTCTTTGTATAGACTACCTGAGGAATTTTCCATTCAAGTAATCACTGACATAAATAAAAGAGATAATCCCAAGATTTTTTTACACTATATTCACATGTCTTATTAGGCCTTTAAAACAATTGTATTTATAACCATCTCCTTAACGAGGCCAGGGGTGAGAAAAACTTCACCATGAAACAATTGCAACTCTTATTTTAGGTGGCAACAAATCTGACTGTTCACAAAATATACTGCACTGATTAGGTGATAGGAAAGAGTTATAAATAAGAAAATAAGAATATATCCCAGCTTTTCTCCATTGCCTTTATTTTGTGGCTTTACTAGTTTGGAATGTGATTTCACAGATCAAACTGTGGGTATCTAAGCTCAATATTGAATATCAAAAATACACTGAAATCAACATAAGCATCAGTGCTTTTGGAATATCCACACAATTCCATCTCATCCAAATGTATGGCATATATACATAGTCATTGAGGATAATATAATTACAGCAATTCAAACTAAATATCTATTAAATAAGGATTGTGACTGTGACCACTAACTTTTGACACTTAATACACACTCTAATTAAGGCAATATTTAATGAACTAGTGGTGGTTACTAAGAAAAATAATGAGCAAATCTGGCCTTATCATTAGACAATTTCTTAACAATTGTGACAGTATTGTCAGTGAGAATTCAACTACCTAGATCATTTCTGTCAACATTTTACTGACAAAAATGCCCTAATAGAATCCTTGACCTTCAATAAAGAGTTTAAATCCATCAAGCACAAATCATTAAGTATTTTTCAAAAGCATACCATAGCAATTCTGACATTTTACAAGGTCATTTTTCAGAAGCATAAAATGGATAAAGGTTTTATTCTGTAAAATTACTAACATAACTTTTATGAATTGTATGAAATTAAAATTAACTAGGTCAATCACATTCAATGTTTTCTTTGCTAGCATCAAAAACTGTGTAACAAAAATAATTTAAATCAAAAATGGTCATTTCTACATTTCCAACCATTATACTCAATTGTGAATGAAGCAATCTGAGGATGAATCTTACTGGAGAAACTCACTGGAGAATTAACTTTCAAAAGAACTGCTTTGAATTTTAGATTCTCAGCTATTTGTCTGACTGAATTTTATCTCTAGGTGAAGAGTAGAGATAAATAAGCATATAATGTAATGTGGCCCTCCATAGAAATCTAGGGTGTAAATACAATGGAAACAATTAAATTCATGATTTGAGTTGTTAACCCTTTCTTTTTTTCAAGCCTAGTTATTTAAATAGGACTATCTGCTTTGATTAGGTTTGGATTTTATATGAATGTCTGATGTCACTTTTTTTTAATATTAACTAGGATCCTAGACTCAGAAAATATACTCTATATATTCTTCTGAGCTACAGTCTTCTACACATGACTACTTGTAAGACAGTAGCCTACAGCCACTTAACTGAGAAAAAAAAAACAGAAAATATACTCTTCAGGTATTAACTGCCTTAACCAATATTAGAGTGTATTCAAATAATTAATCTTTAGAGAGGGCTAAACTAACACATTTCATTCATTTGTCAATTATCTCCTTTATAAACTGTGATGTGTGTACTGCTGTAAGGTATTATATATTAATAAAACCTGCCAATTTTCCATAATAAATTGGACCCAATTTCATTTTGAAATGTGGCTGAGAATACCCAGTGAGGCTTCAACTACTGAATACCTCCAAAATCCTTAGCCTCAGCCCAGACTGGTCTATGAGTTCCAGATCATATGCTTTGCTAGTTGCTGAACATCTCCAGCTGCTTATCATATTCAATAAGATTTAACAACTCATTCTTTCTTTCTCTTACCAAACGTTATATTCCTCCTGTATTATCTCAATGACTGACATGACCAGATACCTCCAATGGTCCTAAACTCCAAAGAATTCCAATCTGGCTTCCATCTATACTAAGTGTTAGAAAATAATACATTAAGATCAGTAACATTCTTGATACTGTCAAACTTCAAATATATTTGCTGCCTTTATCTGACTTAACCCTAAGCAATAATCTACACGACTAAACTAGTCCCTCCTTTCTTCCTGAAACAATTTCTTCTCTTGGCATTTATTATACCATATCTTTCTTCATTTTGCCACTTCTTTGTTGGCATTTTCTTTGCTGGCTGCTCTTCTTCCCACTGGCCCTTCAAATATTAGCATTCAGGAATTAATCCTGGGCCCTCTTTATTTTTCTCTCTCTACAGTTCTTCTTTAGGTCATTGATATGGTTAGGCTTTGTGTCCTCACCAAAATCGCATCTTGAATTGTAATCCCCATAATCCCCACGTGTCAAGGGAGAGACCGAGTGGAGGTAATTGAATCATGGGGGTGGTTTCGCCCATGCTGTTCTTATGATAGTGAGTTCCCATGAAATCTGAATAGTTTTATAAGGGGTTCTTCCTGCTTCTTTTGGCACTTCTCCTACCTGCTGCCTTAGGAAGAAGGTGCCTTGCTTCCCCTTCACCTTCTGCCATGATTATAAGTTTCCCGAGGCCTCCCCAGCCATGCTGAACTGAGTCAATTAAACCTCTTTTCTTTATAAATTACCCTGTCTCCTGTATTTCCTTATAGCAATGTGAGAATGGACTAATACAGTAATTTTATACATTCTCATGGTTTTAAATTCCGTACATATGTGGATGGACTCCTAACCTCTCTCTCAAAGCCATATATTCTTCTGAGCTACAATTTTCTACACATGACTGCCTACAAGACAGTAGCCTATAGCCACTTAATTATCTTATTTCTCAAATGTATTGTCCGAAGCTTAACTTTTGTTTTTCTCATTCGTCCTCATCGCAGTAAGTAGCACTGTCATCCAACTTGCTGCATGAGCAAGATACATGGGAATCATATTAGACCTCTGCTTCCCCTTTATCTCTCACTTCCCCAAGTTTAATGTGTCACTAATTAACTGTTAAGTTCACTTTCTAAATATTTAGCTCCCCCTTAACATCCTCACTTCTACTGCTTTAGTTCAAGTCATTACAATGTCTAATTGAAACTGTTGTTTACAAGCCTCCTAATTTTCTCCCATCAATCCTAAACTTTCCTACCAAAAGCAATCATTCTAAAACGCAATTTGATCATACCATCACAAAACCCTGTTTAAAAATACATTTAAGGTTACCCATAGGTTACAGTAAAAAGGTCCTTTACCAGTTGTCTCCAATGTACCTCCCTCCTATCCTTCATACCACATTCTCCAACCAAACATTTCATGTCTTACTCCCCATCATGTGATACTTTATCATACCCTTGTCCATGTAGTTTCTTCTGCCCTGAAGACCCTTCCATTTTTTGGAAATAAAAATCTACATAGACCTGAAATCCCAGTTCAAATATTATTTTTCTTTGAAAACATCTCAATTCGTCTTTATTCTTTAATAGTATTATTCCTCCATGCCTCTTTATAGCAGTTACCACATTATAGTATAGCAATTACTTTATATATCTGCCTGATATAGTTAGGCTCTGAGTCCCCACCCAAATCTCATTTTAAATTGTAATCCCCAGTGTTGGGGGAGGGACCTGGTGGGAGGTGACTGCATCATGGGGGCAGATTTCCCCTTTGCTATTCTCATGAGAGTGAGTGAGTTCTCACGAGATCTGGTTGTTTGAAAGCGTGTAACACTTCCCCCTTCACTCTGTCTCCTGCCAGCCATGTCAAGATGTGCTTGCTTCCACTGTGCCTTCTGCCATGATTACAAGTTTCCTGAGGCCTTCCCCAAAGCAGAAGCCTGTACAGCCCACAGAACCATAAGCCAATTAAACCTCTTTTCTTTATAAATGACAGTCTCACATACATCTTTATAGCAGTGTGAGAACAAACTAACAGACTTCCTCTCTTTTGAAAATAAGGAGCTCTTTGAGGATGCAAACTACATCTTATTCATCTTAGTATCTCCAGCTGCCAAGAACATGGGGGCCTAAGATATAAAACTCTCCCCCAAAAAGTCAAGATATTGGTCTACTGGCCTTCTTCACCAATAATCCTATGACAAGAAGTAATTCTTCCTCTGGATTAACGTGGAACACTCTCCAGTGGACCACAGAGTATCTTGTCACACTGATGTGATATTGATATCATCAGTTTTAAAGTAAGAAACAAAGAATATTATTTTCATAAATACTTTGTTGAAATTTTTGATTCAACAACTTTTTAACAAAACAAAGTGGATTCCATGTTTTCTCTAGAATGAGGTCATTGTAACTTGTTTGTATCCCACCAGGTCTTTTGGGAGAGAGAGAACACAACAGAATTGCCACTTATACCATGTTTTCAGCTAGAAGCAAGTTTGTAAACTTCTTTACTGATTCCCCACTTAAAGACAGTCTCTTTATTCTGCCCTTTGAATACCTTCTAGAAAAGTCTCTTTTGTTAATTCTGCTTCTATGCATTGGTCATATCATCACCCCATCTTATTCCCTGAGCTGTAATCAGTTGTGATCATCACACATGGATTAATTGGATATACAAAATGCAAAGCAAAGGCACATTGCCTGCTAACACAAACATTGGAATAATACCTCAAATAAAAAGAATAGGAAAACTATTTTGGGGAAGTAGGAGGGAGAGAATGGGCAGGTCATTCCATATCATGCCTGTGGCTTAAAAGAGAAAGAAATATGTCGGTATGAGATATAATATGCTCAGTATTATAAAATATCATCTATTATCTGATTTTTGCCAGGAAAGCTCTGTTCCAGATCTCTTTCCAGAAATACTTTTAATTAGGAGCAAGTGCTAAAGTATTAAAGGGACTATGACAAATAACACGGCTTGTGTTAAAAAGACAAAGGGTAAATCTTTTTTTGTTATGTGCTTTCATTATCTTGGTTTTATCACTGCCCTTTGCCCAATCATCTTTTCACAGTTCTATTGAGGTTTAATGCCAACCAACCAGTCAAAATACTACTGTCAATAATCTTCCTCATAGTTCTAAATGGATCCAACTTCTCTATAATCATCATATTAACATTTCAGGCTAGAGAGTGGTCTAGCAGTATGCATATCAAGGATATTCCCCTATACTTGCGAAGTATACATCTATGAACCTTAAATAACAGTTGTGAACCCCAGGGATTATGAAAATTTAGTAAGGGTATGGGTCTCAATGTGTTTGACCACCTGGAGATGTATAATATATTCCAGGGGAAAGAGACACTGAAGGAAACCCTTTGAAAAGATACTGGAGATCAATATTTTGATGACTTCATCAACGCATGCTAGGTCTTTCGGAGTATATGTTCTTTCTAAAGAAATGCTTATGAGCCGGCCAGGTGCGGTGGCTCACGCCTGTAATCCCAGCACGTTGGGAAGCCGAGGAGGGCGGATCACAAGGTCAGGAGATCGAGACCATCCTGGCTAACACGGTGAAACACCGTCTCTACTAAAAAATACAAAAAATTAGCCGGGCGTGGTGGCAGGTGTCTATAGTCCCAGCTACTTGGGAGGCTGAGGCAGGAGAATGGCATGAACCCAGAAGGCGGAGCTTGCAGTGAATGGAGATCGCGCCACTGCACTCCAGCCTGGGCAACAGAGCGAGACTCCATCTCAAAGAAATGCTTATGAGTTGAAGCACAGTAACTGCACTTAAAGTACACTGAAGTTTGTTTATACCACCCCACAAGCTTAGAGACTGAGAAAACATACTGTTGGGTATATATGTGTTCACATATATACAATAACCTGGTTTTTCCAGTCATCCATTATGGAAATGAAGCTTTTATAACGTGTTAACCTCTAAAAGCACTACATTGATTAAACGGCAAACCTCTTAAAGCTACTGATATGATGCTACTTTATCCTCAATGAATAGCAGGAAAACAAATAAGCAATGATTTATTGTAAAGCTTGATGAAAAGTTAAAGAGAAAATAATATTGAAGCAATTAGCAAATTCATAAATTATAACATAGTAAAAAAATGACCATAAAACAGAATACCTTGGTTTCAATCACTATGTCCCCATTTATTATCTGTGTTATCTTGGACAAGTTATGTAATTTCTCTTTGCATTATTTTCCTCATATATAAAATGGGACTAAGAGGCCAGGCACGGTAGCTCATGCCTGTAATCCCAGCACTTTGGGAGGGTGAGGCAGGTGGATCACCTGAGGTCAGGAGTTCAAGACTAGCCTGGCCAACATGGAGAAACCCCTTCTCTACTAAAAATACAAAAAAAAAAAAAAAAAAGCCAGGTACGTTGGCGTGCATCTGTAATTCCAGCTACTTGGGAGGCTGAGGCAGGAGAATCGCTTGAACCTGGGAGGCAGAGGTTGCAGTGAACGAGATCGTGTCATTGCACTCCAGTCTGGGTAACATGAGTGAAACTTCATCTCAAAAACGAAAGGAACTAATAATAAGTAACCTCAAAGGATTATTGAGAAGATAAAATGAGTTGATGCATGTAAGACAATTACAACAATGCTTAGCACAGAGAAAATGTTATGTGTGAGCCATTATCATTATTTCTTTTCCACCTTCCATCTGCAAGTTTATTTAAATTGAATTTTTTTAAATGAACAAAATTACATCATTCACTGAGAAGTCAGAAAGTACACAAACTACCATTTAAGGTGCTGCATTTTGAAGGAAGGGGTTACTGAGAAAAGAGAGAAAGTGCTGAGATATATTCCAGACTCCAGTGATACTGATAATGATAGCAAATATAACTCTTCAAGGTAACATTTATCTTATTCCAACAAAGACAAATAATTAAGCACCCTTAGTGGTATTAGCTTCCTCTTAGCAAAGAAAAGGCACAGAAGAAAAAGAAAGATCCCAATTACCTTTATTTGATCATTATATACTGTATATAGGTATCAAAGTATCAGATGTAGCCCCCAAAATATGCGTAACTATTACGTATCAATAAATAACAAACAAAACTTTTTCGGAAAAAACAGAGTAGAGGAGCCCAGAGCAGGCAGTATTGCAGAAAACACTTTGAGGGAGCTATGAAGAATAAGAGCCAGGTACAGTGGCTGTCTATACTATGGCCTTCCTGGGCTGTCTCCAGACTATACGATACTGTTGTGAAAATTAGAAATGCATACTCTAGTTGGAAATAGGCCTGCGGCTACATAGCTTGACAAGTAGAGCCCATGTCAAATTTCAGCCCCTAATCCATCCATCAGTAAGGCACCCTTGTGCAATGAACAACTCTGGTTTATTGCCAGAACAATAAAATCCCTGGCTCAATCTTTGGTACTATGCCCCTACAAACAGCTTCTTTGAAAGGCAGAAATGGAAAGACTGGGGTCTTCCAAACCTGGCACAAATAGCTTTTTCTACTGCTTAGCTCTCTACTTTCTCTAGGGTGAGGCTGACATTTTCTCTTTGCTAAATTCTCAGAATAAGTAAGGAATAACTGAGAAAACCAGAATCCAGTATAGTCTGGGACATGTACAAACAGCTGAGATTTTATGTAGAAATGTAAATAACTTCCATAAATTAAAAGATGTGATTGTATGTGCAACTTAGCATAAGACATTAAAACAATGTTGATTATCCTTCGACATACATATGCATGACTCTCTATATGTTTTAAAATAACTATTATGATGTCACTTCTAGAAGACAAAAAACTCCATTACTAAAATTGTATGATTCATTTTATACTTTACTAATTAAAAATGTGAAGTGATAAACATCATAAACAGAAGGGAAACTAGTGGTCTGAAGAGTTGGTTTTTAAATTTCTTATATACTTCCTAGGGGCCCTCCAAAATAATTTATTTGGAGTTCACTAATCAAATAAACTAAGCTATCTTAGATGCAGGTTAGCAAATCTCAATTCCAATATACTTCCGCAAGCACTAATATACTGTTGAAAACATTATCATACCGAGAAGTTACATTATCTTCTAGAATGCAATTCTCCAACACCTTCATAAATGAGGTTATTATAATGGTGTTCAAATACCTCTCTGCCAAACTGAAATACAGTAAAATAGCACAACTGGAATATTCTTCAATGGTCCTGGATAAAGTTGCAAAGCTCAGACCATCCACTGAGAATTCAGGTTTGTTGCTAACTTTTCTGGATTAAAAAGATGAGGAAATCATCAACGATCATAATTACTTTACCAATTCCACTCATTCTGTAGGACTAAGTTCCTAGAGAAATGGCAGCTTAAGAATGAAGCATGAAGAAATAAGTGAGAGAGACCTTAGTGCTCCATCATAAATAACAATACAGCCACAATAAGAATACTTCGAAATTTACACAAAAGATTTTTTGTAACATATGTAAGATCCATTTTGGCAGTTTATCAATAATCAATAAATGCTAAATTTACTATCAACTACAACAACAAGATAATGCATACCTTTTAAAATTTACTGGATAGAGAATATTATTTCTATGGGGAAGAGGACTTTGTGACGTGATGCTTTAAGCCATTTAGCAGAAGATCCAAAAGAAGTGAAAGTCATTTCTTCTTTTTTTAAAATTAGAACAGATTTTTATGAGTACACTTACAGTCCCCCTCAGACACACAAAGAATATAAAGATCTTTCTTAGATCATAGATTTAGTTGGAATGTGAATAAAATTCTCTCTTCACTAGAGCAAAGTTGTTCAATTTGTAATTAATTCACGCCTAGTACACAGTATGACCTCAGTCTACAGTTAATCAAAAGAAACACTTAGAAGTGCAATATTCATTTGACTAAATAGTTAAACACAGACAGAAAAGTAAAGATTGTCTCTACAGTCCAATCAAACGAAGCACAAATCCCTAGAGTTGAAGCAAAGGTTAATGATAAAGCAATACAATTTATTTCCATGTACCAACACTAAACTAATTCGAGTTCCGCTGTATTTTTTACTTTGAAAATGTTGATATAGTACATCTACAGATGGTTTTTCTAGATTATCACATTGTTTTAATCCTCTGACCACTTTTCCTGTCAACACTATCCTCTTCAACCTTTTCTGATTCAGTGGCTACAATAAGATATTTCTTGGACAGTACTATGTTTGGCTCAAGCTCCAAACCTACAACAGATCTTGACTCTTTGCTTTAAAAAAAAAAATGTTCTGCATCCAATTCATCAACAAGTCCTGCTAGATTCTGCTTCTGAAGATACGTTTTTGAAATTCCCCAACTCATATGCTTTTAAAATTACTTTCCCTAACCATCACATTTAAGCCCCCACCTAAGCACTTTCCCATCACATTACTGTATTTTATCTTCTTTAGAGCACCAATACTATCTGAAATTCACAGTAATATCATTATACGTTTATTATTATATTTTTACTGTTAGACTGTACGTTCTAAAAGAGTCAAGATCACATCTGCCTTAATCACAGCTATATCCCCCAAGGCCTAGACTAGCATCTGGCACAGAATAGACCCTCTCTCTCTCTCTCTCTCTACATATATATATATATATATATACACACATACATACATATGTATATATATATTTATATTTATATATATTTATAAATATAAGAATGTATAGAATAATGAATTTACTGAACATTATTAAGGAACCCATACTTTCTGGAAAGACTGTTTGCTACATACTTCTTGAAAATAAAAAATACATTTCCAAGAAAACATAAGCAGTTTTTGACAACAAAAAATTAATTAGCAATTCTATAAACCAAATGCCTACTGAGGTGGCAAGCATATTCCAGCACTCTGAACAGTTTTTATCACTATCTTGGCTTTTCTTTTATTGGATACTCAACTGTTGTCTCTCTATTCCCATTTCTAAACTTCAAAATACAGTGACCCCAAAGTTCACTGGATCTTTTTGATCATGTTGATACTTGAGTTTACAAAGTAATGAGAGGACTCAGATAAAAACAGGCTAGAAATAAGAGAATAACTAAGCAGAAGGGCTTTGGAAAACACTGTGTATCATAGTACACAATGATTCAGTTAATACACATCAGTTTAAGCATCTCTAAATAACAACAAAACAAAATTTGGATCCTAGGAGATTCTTGAAGGGAGTAGGAAGACATAGTTATCTTGAGTCTAAGTAAGCAAGCAGGGCCTAAAATACATAAAGAAAGACATGCTAGCATGGCAAAACAAGATAAACAAAAGCCATTTCTACCACAGAGAATTCAGAGCTACTCATTCCATGGGTCATAGGTCTAATGGAGTAATAATGATTCTGTAAAAAATAGTAGTGTATGGCATCTGACAGAAATTCAATACATATTTGCTGAATGAGCAAATAAGATGAGGAGGACAGCCTCAATAGCTGACTGGAAAAACTATTAGAATAATGCTGTTATCTCATTTCTACAGCAAATTAGTCTCTATGTAGGCCATCATTTCTTATTAACACCTATACACAGAAAGGTATCTCCTAATACCCAAACATAAACTGATACAAGATTTGTGAAACAAAGTAAATTTCTTCCTACATTAATTATGCAGGTGTCTAGGTCTGTTGAGAGAAGGGAGGCATGTATTTCTGAGAGAAATAGGCAAAAGGACTATTTTATAAAGTTCAATGACACTAAATTTAGGCTTATGATACTAGCTGCAAGGCTTATAAAAAAATTTTATCTTTGATTAAAATTTGGTCTCAAAAAAATTTGTAATCACTGCTTAGTAAAGGAGATTAGCTTTAAATACCACTAGAAAAATGTAGTTTCCGAGGGCAGAGCAAGATGGCCGAATAGGAACAGCTCCAGTCTCCAACACCCAGCGGAAGTAACACAGAAGACCGGTGATTTCTGCATTTTCAATGGAGGTACTGGGGTCATCTCACTAGGGAGTGCGGGACAATCGGTGCTGGTCAGCTACTGCAGCTCGATCAGCGAGAGCTGAAGCAGGGCGAGGCATCGCCTCACCTGGGAAGCCCAAGAGGGAAGGGAATCCCTTTTCCAAGCCAGGGGAACTGAGACACACAACACCTGGAAAATCGGGTAACTCCCACCCCAATACTGCGCTTTGAGCAAACCGGCACACCAGTAGATTATACCCACACCTGGCCAGGAGGGTCCCACGGCCACGGAGCCTCCCTCATTACTAGCACAGCAGTCTGCGATCCAACCGCAAGGCAGCAGCGAGGCTGGGGGAGGGGCGCCCGCCATTGCTGAGGCTTAAGTGGTAAACAAAGCCGCTGGGAAGCTCAAACTGGGTGGAGCTCACAGCAGCTCAAGGAAACATGCCTATCTCTGTAGACTCCACCTCTGGGGACAGGGCACAGCTAAACAACAACAAAAAAAGTAGCAGAAACCTGCCCAGATGCAAACGACTCTGTCTGACAGCTTTGAAGAGAGCAGTGGATCTGCCAACACGGAGGTTGAGATCTGAGAACGGACAGACTGCCTGCTCAAGTGGGTCCCTGACCCCTGAGTAGCCTAACTGGGAGACATCCCCCACTAGGGGCAGTCTGACACCCCACACCTCACAGGGTGGAGTACACCCCTGAGAGGAAGCTTCCAAAGTAAGAATCAGACAGGTACACTCGCTGTTCAGCAATATTCTATCTTCTGCAACCTCTGCTGCTGATACCCAGGCAAACAGGGTCTGGAGTGGACCTCAAGCAATCTCCAACAGACCTACAGCTGAGGGTCCTGACTATTAGGAGGAAAACTATCAAACAGGAAGAACACCTATACCAAAACCCCATCAGTACGTCACCATCATCAAAGACGAGAGGCAGATAAAACCACAAAGATTGGGAAAAAGCAGGGCAGAAAAGCTGGAAATTCAAAAAATAAGAGCGCATCTCCCCCTGCAAAGGAGCGCACCTCATCGCCAGCAACGGATCAAAGCTGGTCAGAGAATGACTTTGACGAGATGAGAGAAGAAGGCTTCAGTCCATCAAACTTCTCAGAGCTAAAGGAGGAATTACGTACTCAGTGCAAAGAAACGAAAAAACTTGAAAAAAGAGTGGAAGAATTGATAGCTAGAATAATTAATGCAGAGAAGATCATAAACGAAATGACAGAGATGAAAACTATGACACAAGAAATACGTGACAAATGCACAAGCTTCAGTAACCGACTCGATCAACTGGAAGAAAGAGTATCAGCGATTGAGGATCAAATGAATGAAATGAAGCGAGAAGAGAAACTAAAAGAAAAAAGAAGAAAAAGAAATGAACAAAGCCTGCAAGAAGTATGGGATTATGTAAAAAGACCAAATCTACATCTGATTGGGGTGCCTGAAAGTGAGGGGGAAAATGGAACCAAGTTGGAAAACACTCTTCAGGATATCATCCAGGAGAACTTCCCCAACCTAGTAGGGCAGGCCAACATTCAAATTCAGGAAATACAGAGAACACCACAAAGATACTCCTCCAGAAGAGCAACTCTAAGACACATAATTGCCAGATTCACCAAAGTGGAAATGAAGGAAAAAATCTTAAGGGCAGCCAGAGAGAAAGGTCGGGTTACCCACAAAGGGAAGCCCATCAGA
>NC_045445.1:56897592-56898038 GCF_002776525.5 Piliocolobus tephrosceles
TGGAGAGGATGTGGAGAAATAGGAACACTTTTACACTGTTGGTGGGATTGTAAACTAGTTCAACCATTATGGAAAACAGTATGGCGATTCCTCAAGGATCTAGAACTAGATGTACCATATGACCCAGCCATCCCACTACTGGGTATATACCCAAAGGATTATAAATCATGCTGCTATAAAGACACATGCACACGTATGTTCATTGCGGCACTATTCACAATAGCAAAGACTTGGAATCAACCCAAATGTCCATCTGTGACAGACTGGTTTAAGAAAATGTGGCACATATACACCATGGAATATTATGCAGCCATAAAAAAGGATGAGTTTGCGTCCTTTGTAGGGACATGGATGCAGCTGGAAACCATCATTCTTAGCAAACTATCACAAGAACAGAAAACCAAACACCGCATGTTCTCACTCATAGGTGGGAACTGAACAATGAG
>NC_045445.1:56901038-56966609 GCF_002776525.5 Piliocolobus tephrosceles
TGGAGAGGATGTGGAGAAATAGGAACACTTTTACACTGTTGGTGGGATTGTAAACTAGTTCAACCATTATGGAAAACAGTATGGCGATTCCTCAAGGATCTAGAACTAGATGTACCATATGACCCAGCCATCCCACTACTGGGTATATACCCAAAGGATTATAAATTATGCTACTACAAAGACACATGCACACGTATGTTTATTGCGGCACTATTCACAATAGCAAAGACTTGGAATCAACCCAAATGTCCATCAGTGACAGACTGGATTAAGAAAATGTGGCACATATACACCATGGAATACTATGCAGCCATAAAAAAGGATGAGTTTGCGTCCTTTGTAGGGACATGGATGCAGCTGGAAACCATCATTCTTAGCAAACTATCACAAGAAGAGAAAACCAAACACCGCATGTTCTCACTCATAGGTGGGAACTGAACAATGAGCTCACTTGGACTCGGGAAGGGGAACATCACACACTGGGGCCTATCATGGGGAGGGGGGAGGGGGGAGGGATTGCATTGGGGAGTTATACCTGATATAAATGATGAATTGATGGGTGCTGACGAGTTGATGGGTGCAGCACACCAACATGGCACATGTATACATATGTAACAAACCTGCACGTTATGCACATGTACCCTAGAACTTAAAGTATAATAAAAAAAAAAAAAAAAAAAAAAAGAAAAAAAAAAAGAATTCATACTAGTCAGGATATCATCATACCTTACCTAGTCTACTGATACTTACTCACAATCAATGATCTATTACCTATCTATATATATTCCCATCACCTATCTGTCCCCAAAGGTCTATTCAAGGGCTAATCACCAAATTACTAAACCACCAATGCTTAAAGAATAAAACCTTAATTCTTCAGTGTGAAGTTTCCTTACCACCTATGCCACAGTCTCTTCATTCCAGAGTCCTGACCCAAGGCTGACTGCCTGTGCCTTCAATGCAGTATGCATTTCACCCCTCCTTATTAATAAATTAAATGAACAGTAGATCATTGGCCCAAGCCTGTCTCCAAACTTTAAGTTCCAACTTAACAAATGGAAACCTAAAGAAGGAGTACAGTCATCCCTTAGTATCAACCGGGGATTGGTTCCAGAAGTCCTTGCAGATACCAAAATATACAAATACTTGGTCAGGTGCAGTGGCTCATGCCTGTAATCCCAGCACTTTGGGAGGATGAGGCGGGCGGATCACCTGAGGTTGGGAGTTCGAGACCAACCTGACCAATGTGGAGAAACCCTGTCTCTACCAAAAATACAAAATTAGCCGGACATGGTGGCGCATGCCTGTCATCCCAGCTACTCAGGAGGCTGAGGCAGGAGAATCACTTGAACTAGGGAGGTGGAGGTGGAGGTTGCGGTGAGCTGAAATCATGCCCTTGCACTCCATCCTGGGCAACAAGAGCGAAACTCCGTCTCAAAAACAAAACAAAACAAAAAAAGCAAATATTCAAATACCTGATATAAAATGGCATAGTATTCATATAGAAGCTATGCACATCCTCCCATATACTTTAAATCATCTCCAGATTTGTTATAATACCTGAATATTATCTTGATGTAAAAGTAATTGCAGTTTCTGCCATTAATGTAAATACTATGTAAATAGTTGTTATACTGTATTTTTTACATTTCTTTCTTTTGAGACTCTGTCATCCTGGCTGGACTGCAGGAGCATGATCATGGTTCACTGCAGCCTCAGCTTCCCAGGTTCAAGTGACCCTCCCACTTCAGCCTCCCAAGTAACTGGGACTCCAGGTGCATATCACCACACCCAGTTAATTTTTTTACTTTCTGCAGAGATGGGGTCTCACCACGTTGCCCAGGCTGGTCTCAAAGTCCTGAGTCCAAATGATCCTCCCACCTTGGCCTTCCAAAGTGCTGAGATTATAGGCATGAGTCACCACGCCCAGTGTATTATATATATATTTTTTTTTCAAATATTTTCTGTCCATGGTTGGTTGAATCCATGGATGCAGAGGCCTACGCAGAGATGAAACGCCAACTGTATATTTTAAACAGCTAAGCTTCAGCCAATCACAGCCAAACTTCAGCCAATTGTAGGCAGCCAACCGATGAGCCTATTTCCAAACAAGACAAATGCCTCATCACACCATGCCCAAATGAGATAAATGACTATCCGTAGACAATTAGATGATTTTTCTACTTTGTTCCCATGTTCATACTATAAAAGGTTGAGGCTCACACTGAAACCCTGCTGGTTCTGAATGCTGACCAATTAATGAATGATTCCTTGCTCAAATGAATTCTGTTAAATTTGATTTATCTCAAGTTTTTCTTTTAACATTTTACTAATGGTATTCTCTAGCTAGCATGCCATCTTTCCTTCCTTCTTTCCCTACAGAAATTCTATTAAAATTTCAAGCCCCAACTCTAATTATACTACCTCTAGGATCTCCATTGACCCTACTCAAAATTAATTATTTGTTTTTGTACCCCAATGGCTTTAAAAAAATATTTACTCTAACATTACTACAACTTGACTAAATATACTGGGCATCCTCCGATCTCTCTCAGTAGGTTGTGAGTTCCCTGGTACCTGGACAAGATCTTATTCATTTGTTTCCCTCCCATTCAGTATAGAACCTCGCACATAATAGGTACCATACAAACTTAACCTAAATGAAATGAGAGATCCATTCTTTCCTAAAACAGAAATAATCTGTTTTTAAATAACACATTAAAAATAATTTTATCTAAAACTCTAACAGTAATTTAAATAGGAAGTATAATTTTATGCTACTTTCACGTATTAAATATTTAAACATTTAAATATTATAGATATCAGAACTAGTGTATTTTAAAGCTCCTATTTAGCTCTTAAACAACTTCCTGAAAAATAGACTTGTAGTGCTTTACAGTACACTTAGCGAGGATAGAGGCATGAGCTCTCCTATGTTCTGGCAGTAGTGAAAAAGAGTCAGAGGTTTTAGAACATTGGTCTAAGAGGTTTGGAAATAGGTATTAGCAAAAACAGGAATGATGCTCCTTCCAGAATGCAGCTGAGTGAGCTGCAATGAACAGCAAAATGGGGGGAAAAGGTGCCCTAGAGATAAGAAAACCAGGGCGATGAAGTTTAAGTTTGATGAAAGCAGACCCTCCTGCTGATTTCTTACTAAACCTGCCACCTATTGACCACATTATGAATCAAGGCACTGCAAATGACAAGGAACTTCAGCGATTACAGTAACATCAATCAATAGTTACTGCGGGTTACAAAAGAATGGCAGTTTAGTAACATTAAAATTTATTTTACCCATGGTGTGTGTCTGAAATAGGCTATGATGCATAATTGATCCTGTATATGTCCTTTCAGAAGTAAATTTTAGTAAAAGTAATGGTACTGAAAGGTGATCCTTTCCAAATTTCTACTTAAATATCCACAATTAGGGAAGTTGTAGGAGTGTGAAATAGAAAAATCAAAGAATCAAAGTTAAGAGGAATGAAAATAAAGCTTTCTCAGCAATACATACATGAGAGGTTTTATATGAATTTTGTTTAGTTTTGATTTGGTTTGATTAGGTTTTGGCAGCTGCAGTAAGAATTGCTTCAATTCTGACTGATTAGCTCTACCAAGTGCTGAAAAGAAGAGCAGTAAATTTTGCTGAATTAACAGTTGTACTGAAGCATCAATAACTAAGATACACACACACACACACACACACACACACAGCATCAGGTTAAATGAAAGGGATACCAATGTGCCGAGTGCTTTAAATATATAACCTTGTTTAATTCTCACAATACTACCAGGTAAACATTAATCGATTCATTTTATGCATGAGAAAATTCAGTCTCCGAGGTTACAAGTATCACAGCTGGAATGCAAGTATGTGCAAATTTATTTCCTCTGGCTTTTCCTACTATACCACGCTATCTTTAATGGGTTTTACACTTACCTCACTGTCTCTTACTTCAGTTTCTTCATTGGTAAAATAAAGAGTCTGTGCTTAATAACTTCTAAGATCCAGACTAACTCTAAAATTATATACAATCTATGATTCTTGATGCATTCAATTCAAATAAGTCCAAAATCTAAAGAGTAAATGCTCAATAGAAAATATTCAAAGAAATGGAGGGAGAAGTTTACAGAAAAAGAAATTTCATGCTTTACAGAAATCAAAATTTTTTTGGAATAAATGAAAAGAGACGCGACATACCAAAATCTTGGGGATGCAGCAAAAGCAGTATTAAAAGGGAAGTCAATAGCACTAAAGGCCTACCTGAAAAAGTTAGAAAAATCTCAGATTAAAGATCTAGCTTCACACCTAGAGGAAGCAGAAAAACAGGAGTAAATCAATGCAAAAGCTAGCATAGGAAATGAATAAAACCAGAGAAGAACTGAATGACATTGATACCCAAAAATCCACACAAAGAATTAACTAAACCAAAAGTTGATTATATGAATGCATAAACAAGATAAATGGACCACTACCTACATTAAAAAAGAAAAAAAGAGGCCATCCAAATAAGCACAATAAAAAACAACAAAGGTGACATTACAAATGATCCCGCAGAAAAGCAAAAGATCCTCAGAGACTGTTATGTATACTTCTGTGCAAACCAACTACAAAATATAGAGGAGATATATAAGTTTCCTGGAAACACACAACCTCCCAAGACTGAATCGGGAAGAAACTGAAACCTGGAACAGACAAATATTGAGTTCCAAAATTAAATCAGTAATTAAAAAAACAAACAACAACGAAAAAAACTTAATGACAAAAAACAAACAAACAAAAACAAACAAACAAACAAAAAAACCCAGAACAGACAGTTTCACAGCTGAAGTCTGGCAGACATAAAAAGAAGAGCTGGTACTAATTCTACTGAAACTGTTTCAAAACACTGAAGAGGAGGGACTCCTCCATAACTCTATGAAGCCAGCATCACCCTGATAGCAAAACTTGGCAAAGAAACAACAGAACATGAAAACTACAGGCCAATATCTCTAATGAACATAGACACAAAAATTCCCAACAAAATACCAGCAAACCAAATCAAGCACATCAGAAAGTTACTTTGGCAAGATCAAGTAGGCTTTATTTCTGGGATTCAATGTTTGTCAACATTGATAAATAAGTGGGATTCATCATATAAACAGAACTAAAAACAAAAACCGTATGATCATCTCAATAGACATGGAAAAAGCTATCAATAAGATCCAGCATCCCTTCATGATAAAAATCCACAAGAAACTAGGCATACCTCAAAATAATAAGAGCTATCTATGACAAGCCCACGGCCAACATCACACTGAATGGAGGAAAGCTGGAAGCACTCCCCTTGAGAACTGGAATAAGACGAGGATGCCCATTCTCATCGTTCCTATTAAATGTAGTACTGGAAGTCCTTGGAAGAGCAATCAGTCAAGAGAAAGAAATAAAAGATATCCAAATAGAAAAAGATGTCAAAGTATCTCTCCTCACAGACGATATGATCCTATACCTAGAAAACACTAAAGACTGCCACAAGGTTCCTGGAACACAAACAATTTCAGTAAAGTTTCAAAATACAAACTCAAATAACTCTCAAGCTGAGAGCCAAAACAAGAACACAATATCATTTACAATAGGCACAAAAAATGAAATACCTAGGCATACACATCCAACGAAGAAGGTGAAAGATCTCTACAAGGAGAGCCACAAAACACGGCTAAAAGAAATAATGAGTGACACAAACAAATGGAAGAACATCTCATGCTCATAAATTGGATGAGTCAATATCATTATAATAGCCATACTGCCCAAAGCAATTTACAGATTCAATAATATTCCTACCAAACTACCAATGTCCTTTTTCACAGGCTTAGAAAAAACTATTCTAAAATTCACATGGAATCAGAAAAGAGCCCAAATAGCCAAAGCAATTCTAAGCGAAAAGCACAAAGCCAGAGGCATCATATTACCAGATTTCAAACTATATTACTAGGCTACAGTAACCAAAACAGCATGGTACTGGTACAAAAATAGACGCATAGACCAATACAACAGACTAAGAGAACCAAGAAATAAAGCTGCACACCTACAGCCATCTGAATTTTGACAAAGTCAAACAAAAATAAGCAATGGAGAAAGGACTACCTATTCAGTAAATGCTGCTGTGATAACTGGCTAGCCATATGCAGAAGAACAAAACTGAAACCCTGTCTTCCACCATACACAAAAAGTAAGTCAAAATGGATTAAAGAATTAAATATGAGACCCCAAACTATGAAAATCGTATAAGAAAACCTGAAACACCATTCTGGACATCTGCCTTGGGAAATAACTCATGACTATGTTCTCAAAAGCAACTGTAACAAAAATTGATGAGTGGGACTTAATTTAACTAACGAGCTTCTACACAGCAAAAGAAACTATCAACAGAATAAATAGACAACCTGCACAATGGAAGAAAATATTCACAAACTATGCATCTGACAAAGGTCTAATACCCAGAATCTATAAGGAACTTAAAGAAATCAACAACCAAAAAACAAATAACCCCATTAAAAAGTGGGCAAAGAACATGAACAGACACTTTTCAAAAGAAGACATATGGGCCAGGCATGGTGGCTCATGCCTGTAATCCCAGCACTTTGGAAGGCTGAGGCAGGCGGATCACCTGAGGTCAAGACCAGCCTATCCAACATAGTGAAATCTCGTCTCTACTAAAAATACAAAAATTAGCTGGGCATGGTTGCGGGCACCTGTAATTCCAGCTACTGGGGAGTCTGAGGCAGGAGAATCACTTGAACCCAGAAGGCGGAGATTGCAGTGGGCTGAGATCGCACCATCACACTCCAGCCAGGGCAACAAGAGTGAAACTCTGTCTCAAAAAAATAAAAATAAAAATAAAAAGACATATAAGAAGCTGACAAACATATGAAAAAATGCTCATAACACTAATCATCAGGGAAATGAAAATCGAAACCACAATAAGATACCATCTCACACGAATCAGCATATTACTAAAAAGCCAAAAAAAAAAAAAAAAAAAAAAAAAACCCAAAGAGATGCTGGCAAGGCTGTGAGGAAAACAGAACACTTATACACTGTTGGTAAGAATGTAAATTAGTTCAGCCACTGTAGAAAGCAGTTCGGAGAGTTCTCAAATAACTTAAAACAGAACTACCATTCTACTCAGCAATCACATTACTAGGTTTAAATCCAAAAGAAAAGAAATCATTTCCCCCAAAAGACATATGCACTTTTATGTGCATCACAGCACTGTTTACAATAGCGAAGACATGGAATCAATCTAGGTGCCCACCAACAGTGGATTGGATAAAGAAAATGTGGTACATATACACCATGGAATACTATGCAACCATAATTTTAAAAAATCATATCCTGGCCGGGCACGGTGGCTCACGCCTGTAATCTTAGCACTTTGAGGGGCCGAGGTGGTTGGATTACCTGAGGACTAAAAATACAAAAATTAGCTAGGCGTGGTGGGCGCCTGTAATCCCAGATACTCGGGAGGCTGAGGCAGGAGAATTGCTTGAACTCGAGAGGCAGACGGTGCAGTGAGCCAAGATCGCACCATTGCACTCCAGCCTGGGCAACAAGACCGAAACTCTGTCTCAAATCAATCAATCAATCAATCAATCAATCAATCAATCAATCAATCATATCCTTTGCAGTAACATGGATGCAGCTGGAGGCCATTATCCTAAGCGAATTAATGCAGGAACAGAAAATTAAATATTGCATGTTCTCACTTACAAGTGGAAGCTAAATACTGGATATTCTTGGACACAAAGATGGGAATAGTCACTAGGGGCTAATAGAAAACACAGGGAGGGAAGAGGGTAAAGATTAAAAAACTAATGGTCAGGTACTGTGCTCATCGCTACCTGGATGATGGGATCATTTGCATCCCAAACCTCAGAATCATGCAACATACCCATGTAACATTCCTGCACATGTACCCCCTGAATATAAAATAAGAGTTAAAATTATTTTTAAAAAGGAAAGTAAAATAAAATTGCCTGTGAATATAAGAAAATGTGCTCAATCCCACTCTGTATTCAAAAAGCAAAAATTATAACAACAATGATTTACCATTTTCACCTCTGAGGTGGGCAAAGATTTTGGGAAAACAGATATTCATATATATTCTTTGTGACACTATAAATTGATACAAACTCATCAGAATGTAATTTCATACTATCGGTAAAATTTGTAAATGTACACAGCATTTTATCCAGGAATTTTACTTGTAGAATTTGTGAAACACAGCGTATATAGAGTCATGTTCACCACAGCATTTCTTAAACAAGCAAAAGACTAGAACTAATCTAAATAGCCATTAATATGGGATTAATTAAATTAAGATAGGCCCATACACAACATTATATGCAGTATGTAAAAAGAACACAGTAGATAAACACAAGCACCTACGGAATAATCTTCAGGCACAGTTGGTGAAAACAGCAAGGAATAAAAAACAAAAAATCATAAATGCACATATGTGTTGAGAGGCATAGACTATTTCTAGGAGAAAACGTGAAAAATTAGAATTAATGATTTTATCTGGGCGAAATGCTGTAAGTCTGAGATTGAAGGGAGATTTACATTTGTTAAACTACCTTATTTTACTATATGAATAATTTGCCATAAGCATGAACACTTTGCTACAAGCAATTTTTTAACTTTAAAAAGTGATTATAATAAACAGTAAACACTTGAATCATTGAAGAATTCTTTAAATGTGAGGTTTACAATACCAAACAAGAAAAAAGAAAGGTAGGCCTAATAGTAGTAACTTTTTTTAAATGTCAAAATTCTTCAGAATAGTCTAATCACCCCAGATTTGTGTGTGCATATGAACTTCAATTTACAAAGAACAACGAATACAGCACAACAATCTCCAGCGTACATAATCTAAAACAAAACTTTCACACTTCTCTCTCAGTCTTCCAAAATTTATATTCTCATATTCTAAGGCATAATGTGACAAAGCAGACGAATGAATGATAAAGGTGCTAATTCCAGGGGCATGAGAGTATGGATTGTTTCCCTTTTTCAATTGCAAGAACTCATTCAGACAAAAAGTAACATCCTTAACTAAACTATCACTTCTGCAACAATTAGTGAAATAACCGTGTTGAAATAAAATACCAAAAATTAATGAACCATAATTATCTATTATGAGATTGAGAAGCTACCTGTATAGTAACAAAATCATGTGTGAAATTCACAAGTGAATAAATAAAGGATCTAATCATAAATTAAGCACTCTATTATCAAATCAGTATACAATAGTTATAAGGCACTGGATTTTGATATTAATACAAAATATCTAATTATAGCAAAAACTGTAACATTTCCTAGGAATCCAAATTGATAAGTAATATAAGCATGACAGGAAAGACTATTTAAGACTATGGGACCAATCTTATTTCAATTTCATGAAAAATTCTGAGACTTTAGTGTTCTCTCACATGATTTTCTCTTACTTGATGAATCGACAGATTCATCTCCCCTGCTTCTCAATAAAAATGACAATTTCATAATGGAGCAGTGTAACACACATATTTAACAATAAAAGTAAAACCTGTATTTTCAGAATAATAATAACATTTATGTATAATAAAATTCAAAGGTAAAAGAAATTTCCTTCTTTAATTACTAGGTAAAATACGGTTAAATGTCAATCTATTTATGTTTCACCCTGTCTGATGTGGGAAAACTATACATATACCCACTACTAGAAATTTTTAGCAAAGCACTGAATTAAATTATACTTGAATCAGGAACTTCTATTTTATTTTTAAAAATGTACCTTTCATCTGAGTAGCAAAATTCAAAGCCAGTTTGGCAAAGAGATCTGGATTCTCAAACTTGTCTTCTTTAACTTTTAACCAGAAACAGTTCTCAGATAATTCTGTGGGTTCAATCTGAAACAAAAATAACAAAGAAAAGATTCTAAATTATAACTTCATATTTAAATTTTCAAGGAACTAACTTTCAGCAAGGTTGAATGACAGTTCCTTTATTCCTCTATCCTCTAAGTCAATTTCAGGATGTATCTAAATAATACTTATAAAGTAAATATTCATTGGGAAATTCAGAATTGTGTGAAGAAATGGCAAACAATAGAAATAGGCCACATAGCCAATTGCACCTTAAAAATTATTCTCCTGGAAGGAGTCTTAAAAATAGTTTAGGAAATCCTAACCCCAACTCACATAAAATCTTCTTGTTCCTGGGTTTTTTAAAACAGGGAAACTCAGACTTAGAAAAGTGAATTCCCTTTGTTCACTCATTAGGTTTAAGTTAGCAACCATAATGATAGCTGACACACACCTCCTACATTGTGTCAGGTACTGTCTTAAGTTATTTGCATATATTAACTAATTTAATCCTCGTAATAATTTTTTGACCTGTTCTGTTATTATCTCCCCATTAAAAGATGAGGAAACAGAGCCCAAGAAAGTTTAAGTGGCTGCCCAAATGAGCAAATGGCAGAGCTGGGATTTTAAACCCAGATAAGCGCTCCAGAGGACCGTGGTCTTAACTACTACCCAAGATTAAAACTTTATCTTCCAATACACCATGAAGCTTCGTGATGTGTAACTACCATCATTACAATGCATACTAAATTGTTAAATTAGGAAGCATATCACTACATTAATACAGGCAGATAACGAGGCAACAGCTTTGAAATCTTGTATTTTGATGAATTGTACCTAATCTTTTTAAAAGAAAAACTACATTCTAAAACCATTTACTCCAAGTTTACTTTTATGAGCAAAGCATAAATATATGCATAAGACTGAAAAATGATTTAACCATCATTCTGTTTAAACCAACCTACTACATAGATGCTGTCTAATACTGTAAATATGTTCTTAGATGACACATTTCCCCAAATGGTTGTCTGGGTAAATGGATTTTCAATAGAAGATTAGTTCCCAGTGAATGAGGACTGTGTCAATCTACATAATAACCTTTTTAAAACATATTATTTGCTAATAATAATAAAGTCTAACAACATTCAAAAGAAAGTATTTTCATACATCATATTAAAAAATTAAGGTATGTCAATATTGAATATTGTCACTTATTCCACACTATCTGAAAGTGTAAAATTAAAAAAAAAAAAGTCATTCACTAAGAAAAACAAGTAATATAAAAAGGCTCAATAATAAAAAGGATTTTATTTAAGAAAAATGGGGATGAGGCTTCAGATCACGGGAGGCAGGTGGCACTCATATCCTCCATAAAAAGCCAAAAAAGAGAGTAATCACAACATGTAAAAACATTGGAATTTGGCAGGGAAGTTACAGAAAACACCTGAGGCACGGAAGGAGCGGGAATCCAGGCAGCAAGCCTGGCTGTGATCAGCTGGGAGCCCAGAGAAGCATCCCAATGTAGGAAAAGGGTAAATAACATATATATCCCCAGTGGTCCAGATTCCCACTGTGAACTCTGAAGATTCTAGCCATAGGAGAGCCACTCAGCCTCCACAGGCCCTGAAACTAGTCTTTAGTATACAAAGTTACTGGCAGTCTGTGCAACGGCATTGCTCTAGAGTGGGCATTCACACTGGATCCCACACATGCCACCAAGACCGAAGCAGTTGCAGTGTGGCAACAGATTGAGAGTCCAAACCCCATCAGACTACATCCTGCCCTGGGGCTGAAAGATTCTCTATCTCCACATCCTTGGAGCCCACTGAAATCTCCCACATCCACCCGGATGACTGCAGTGGTGTGATACTGGCTAGATCTAGCAATGAGACCAGGTCCCAGTATTCTAGCCCACCAGGTGTCCTACATCCCAGGAACACGTGGTGCAGCATATTGGAGAGGCTACAGGCCAAGAGAGAATGGGACACTATATTTAAAGTGTCAAAAGGAAAAAAAAAAAAAAAAAAAAAAAAAAAAAAAAAAAAAAAAAAAAAAAACACTGGAAGCCAGTTGTATATACCCAACAAATCTATCCATCAAAAATGAAGGAGAAATACATAATGTCTTTCCCAAACACGCAAAAACTGAGGGAATTCATCACCACTAGACAAGCCCTGCAAGAAATGCTTAAGGAAGTCCTACATATCTGAAAAAGAATATATCATGAAAGCACATGAAAGTATAAAACTCACATGTAGAGCAGATACACAAATGAGAAAGAGAAAGGATTCAAATGTTAACACTACAGAAAACTAACAAACCACATGGATAAACAGTAACAAAGAAAGAAAATCAAAGGATACACAAAACGAACAGAAAACAATTAACAAAATGACAGGAATAAGTCCTCACCTATCAATAATAAACTTGAATGTAAACCAATTAAATTGCCCACTTAGAAGATATAGACTGGCTGAATGTATTAAAAAACATGACCCAACTATATGCTTCCAACAAGAAACACATTTCACCTGCAAGACACACATAGACTGAAAATAATAAAAAAGAAGATATTAAATTGCAAATGGTAGCCAAAAGTGAAGAGTAAATATACATCTATCAGATCAAACAGACGTTAAGTCAAAAATAGTAAAAAGAGACAAAGTAGGTCTCTCTCTTTCTCTCTCTCTCTCTCTCTCTATATATATATATGCGCATCAATTTAGCAAGAGGATGTAACCTGTCAAAATATATACATACCCAACACTGGAGCACCCAGATATACAAAGAAAATACTATTAGATCTAAAGGGAAAGATAGACTCTAATATAGTAATAGTTGGGGACTTCAACACCCTACTCCCAGCATTAGACAGATCATCTAGGCAGAAAATCAACAAATAAACATTGGATTTAAACTGCACTTTAGAACAAACAGGCCTAAAAGACATTTACAGAACATTTTATCCAACAGCTGCAGAATAAACATTCTTCCCATCAGCATAAGAAACATTCTCAAGGATAGATCATATGTTACTATAAAAAACAAGTCTCAACAAATTTTTAAAAATCAAAATCATATCAAGTATCTTCTCAGACCACAATGGAATAAAATTAGACATCAATAATGAGAGAGATTTCAGAAACTATACAAGCACACAGACTTAAAGAACATGCTCCTGAATGACCACTGGGGCAATTAAAAAATTAAGAAAAACATTAAAAAATGTATTAACATAAGTGAAAATTAAAAAACAATATATCAAAACCTGTGGAATATAGTAAAAGCAATGCTAAGAGGGATGCTTATAGCAATAAACACCTACTTCGAAAAAATGGAAAGATGTCAAATAAACAGCTTAATTTTGCACCTGAAGGAACTAAAAAAGCAAGAATAAACCACACCCCAAATCAGTAGAAGGAAAAAAATAATAAAGTTCAGAGCAGAACTGAGCCAGAGATTAAAATTACAACACAAAAGAGCAACAAAACAAAAACTTAGGTTTTTTGAAAAGATAAAATTGATAACCACTAGCTAGATTATCCAAGAAAAAAAAAAAAAAAAAAAAAAAGGAAAGACCTAAATAAACTACATAAACAAAATCAGAAATGGAAGAGGAAACCTTACAACTGATAGCACAGAAATACAAACGATCATCAGAGACTATTATGGACAACCATACACTAACAAGCTAAAAAGCCAGAGGAAATGGAAAAATTACTGGACACATACAATCTACCAAGAAAGTCCCCCCAATAAAGAAAAGCCCCAGGACTAATGACATTACTGCTAAATTCTTCCAAACTTGTAAAAAAGAACTAACACCAATTCTTGTCAAACTATTCCAAAAAACTAAAGAGCAGGAAAATCTTCCTAACTCATCCTACAAGGCCAGCATTACCCCAATACCAAAACCAAACAAGGACACAACAATTAAGGAACATCCCTGATGAACACAGGCATAAACATCCTCAACAAAATACTAGGAAACTGAATCCAACAGCATATCCAAAAGATAATACATCATAATCAATGGGATATACCACATGAATGCCAGGATGATTTAACACATGCCAGTCAATAAACGTGATACATCACATCGAAAGAATGAAAGATGAAAACTATATAATTATCTCAACAGATGCAGAAAAAGCATTTGATAAAATGTAACATCCCTTCACAATAAAAACTCTCAGCAATTAGGCAGAGAGGAAACATACCTCCACATAATAAATGCCATATATGACAAACCCATTGCTAACATCATACTGAATGGAAAAAACATGAAAGCCTTTCCTCTAAGAACTGGAACAAGACTAGGATGCTCACTTTCACCATTTCTATTCAACATAGTACTGGAAGGCCTAGCCAGAGCAATCAGTCAAGCAAAGAAATAAAGGACATCCAAATTGGAAAAGAGAACATCAAACTGTTCCTCTTTGCAGACAACATGAGCTGACATTTGGACATACCTAAACACCCCACAAAAAACTCATATAATTAATAAATTCAGTAAGTTGGAGGATACAAAATCAACACACAAAATTTATTAATGTTTCTATAGCTGAATAATAAACTTGCTGGAAAAAAAAATAAAAAGGCAATCCCATTTACAATAGCTACAAAAAAAATAAAAAACTTAGGAATAAATTTAGCCAAAGAAGTAAAAGACCTTTATAAGAAAAACTACAAAACACTAATGAAAGAAATTAAAGAGGATACAAACAAATGGAAAGAGATACAATGCTCATAGAATAAAGGAATTTACACTGTTAAAACGACCACACAACTCAAAGCAATCTACAGATTCAGTGCAATCCCTATCAAAATACCATTAACTTTTTTTTCACAAAAAATAGGAAAAATAATCCTAAAATTAATATGGGACCACACAAAAGCCTGAATAGCCAGAGCAATCCTGAGCAAAAAGATCAAAGCAGGACGTTGACTTCAAAATATACTACAAGGCTATAGTAGTCAAAACAGCATGGTACTAATGTAAAAAGAGATATATACACCAGTGGAATAGAATAGAGAACCCAGAAGTAAATCCATATATTTACAGCTATGAGATTTGGCACAAATGTGCCAAGAACATGCAATGGGAAAAGGACACCCGCTTCAATAAATGATGATAGGAAAACTGGATATCCATTTGCAAAAGAATTAAACCTGACCCATATCTCCCACAATACACAAAAATGGACTCAAATTTGATTAAAGACTTAAGCATAAGACCTGAGACTATAAAACTACTGGAAGAAAACATAAGAGAAATGTTCCAGGATACTAATATAGGCAAAGATTGTGTGGCTAAGACCTGAAAAGCACAGGAAACAAAAACAAAAATGAGTGAGATTATATTAAACTAAAATGCTTCCGAATAGAAAAGGGAACAATTAACAAAGACAATCTGTTGAATGGGAGAAAATATCTGCCAACTATTTATCCAACACTGGACTAACATCCAAAAAATACAAGAAACCCAAACAACAGCAACAAAAATAATCACATTAAAGAGTAGACAAATAATTTGAGTAGACATTTCTCAAAAGAAGACATACAAATGGCCAAGATATATGAAAATGTGCTCAACGTCACTAATCGCCATGGAAATACAAATCAAGACCACAGTGAGATATCTTACTGGCATCTTATGTCTATTAGAATAGCTATTATCAAAAAGACAAACAAAATGCTGGTGAAGATGTGGAAAAAAGGGAACTTTCATATACTGTTGTTAGGAATGTGTAAGTAGTACAGCCATATGGAAAACAAAATAGAGATTTCTCAAAAATGTAAATAATAGGATTACCATACAATAATGCTCCTAAATAACAGGATTACCACACAATAATGTTGTAATCCGATCACTGAGTATTTATACAAAGGAAAGGAAATCAGTATATTAAAGAGATACCTGCATCATCATGTTTATTGCAGCACTAGGCACAATGGAAAAGATATGAAATCAAGATATGAAATTAAGCTAAGTGACCATCAACAGATGAATGGATAAAGAAAATACAGTATTGAAAATATAGTTCAACTATAAAAAGACTGAAATCCTGTCATTTGAAGCAATATGTATGGAATTGCAGATCACTATGTTAAGTGAAAAAAGCTGGACACAGAAAAACAAATATTATATATTCTCACTCATACATGGGAGCTTAAAAAGTGAATATCATGAAGGTAGAGAATAGAATGATAGTTACCAGAGACTGGGAAGGGTGTGTGTGGGAGCTGGCAGGGTGAAGAGAGATAGGTTAATGGGTTCAAACATATAGTTAGATAAAAGGAATAATTTCTAGCATTTGATAGCACAGTAAAGTGTCCATATTTAACAATATGTTGTACATTTCAAAATAACTAGAAGAGAAGATCTAAATGTTCTCAACAAAAACAAATGACAAATGTTAAAGGTGATGGATATCCTAAATACCCTGACTTGATCATTACACATTCTATGCATGTAGTAAAAATTACATGTACCCCATAAATATGTACAAATATTACACATCAATAAAATTTTTTTAAAAGAAAAGCTATGTTAAAAGAATCAAAATTGCTTTTCATTTGGTGGTATATTTCAAATATTATTCTCTACATCACTTAGATTTTCCTTTTGCCTACTTCACAGTGTCAAACTATCTGGAGAGTTTCCAATTATCTGGAGCCTAAATTGAAAGATGGACATAAAATGATGAACTCACAAAGGAATGGAAAGAGTTAGCAGTCATACTCTCAAACATTAAACAATACGTACACATAGCAATGATCAACAGAAGCTAGACAAAGTAAAAAAACTCTAGTTTTAATATTACCTTTGACCAATTGATTCTCTTCATGGACACTTCAGGTTTATAAATTTTTTTCTGCTTCATTCCATAAGGTAGATTAAGTGATATTCCTGGGAGAGGAGGAACTCCTCCAAGGGGTGGTGGTGGAGGAGGTCCCCCAAATAAAAGTGGTGGTGGTGGTGGTGGTGGTGGTATCCCTATCATTCCAGGTAAAGGCGGTGGTGGAGGAGGAGGAGGAAGAGCTCCTCCGGGTAGAGGTGGTGCTGGTGGTGGTGGAGGCGGCCCTACACCTGGCAATGGAGGTGCTGGAGGAGGACCTGGAATTCCTGATGAACTTGAGAGTACTTGTGCCTGAAATATAAATAATCAAAGTTTAAATGCTTATAAAATATAATTGAAAAATTGAAGAAATATATATCAATAGATATTTGTAGTTTATCTTATGTTTTAAGATTATATACACTTTTTTAGATATTACTATCTAAATATTTAGCAAGATCTAAGGGTTTAACAGTGTATGAAAAAGACTTGTGTAGACTTTTAATAAGCATTATAAATTCTGGACAGTGACTACTTCTGTTACCATACAAATGCTAGGAAAGTTGGTATCTGATATGGTTTGGCTCTGTGTTCCCACCCAAATCGTGATCATGAGCAAGCTCTCACAAGACCTGATGGTTTTATAAGAGGATTTTCCCTGTTTACTTGGCACTTCTCCTTGCTACTGTGACGTGAAGAAGGATGTGTTTTGCTTCCCCTTTGGCCATGACTGGAAGATTCCTGAGGCCTCCCCAGCCCTGCAGAACTGAGTAAATTAAACCTCTTTCCTTTTAAATTATCCAGTCTTGGCCAGGTGCGGTGGCTCACACCTGTAATCCTAACACTTTGGGAGGCTGAGGCAGGCGAATTAGCGGAGGTCAGCAGTTGAAGACCAGCCTGGCCAACATGGCGAAACCCTGTCTCTACCAAAAATACAAAAATTAGCCTGGCATGGTGACGCATGCCTGTAATCCCAGCTACTCAGGAGGCTGAGGCAGGAGAATCGCTTTAATCCAGGAGGCAGAGGTTGCAATGAGCTGAGCTCGCGCCACTGCACTCCAGCCTTGGTGACAGAGGGAGACTCCATCTCAAAGAAATAATAAAATAAATAAATAAATAAATTACCCAGTCTCAGGTATTTATTTATAGCTGTGTGAGAACAGACTAATGCAGTAAATTGGCACTGGATAGTGGGGTGCTTATGTAAAGACACCCAAAAACGTGGAAGCAACTTTAGAACTGGCTAACAGGCAGAGGCTGGAATAGTTTGGAGGACTCAGAAGTAGATAGGAAAATGTGGGAAAGTTTGGAACTTCCTACAGACTTGTTGAATGTCTTTAACCAAAATGCTGACAGTGATATCAACAATAAAGTCCAGGCTGAGGTGGTCTCAGATGGAGATGTAAAACTTGTTGGGAACTGGAATAAAGGTCACTCTTGCAATGCAAAGAGACTGGTGGCATTTTGTCCCTGCCCTAAAGATCTGTGGAACTGTGAACTTGAGAGAGATGATTTAGGGTATCTGGCAGAAAAAATTTCTAAGTGGCAAAGTGTTCAACAGGAAGCAGAGCATAAAAGTTTCAAAACATTTGAAGACTGACAATGCAGTAGTAAAGAAAAATCCATATTCTGGGGAGAAACTCAAGCCCTCTGCAGAAATTTGCATAGGTGATGAGGAGCCAAATGCTAATCACCAAAACAATGAGGAAAATGTCTCCAGGGCATGTCAGAGACTTTCATGGCAGTCCCTCCCATCACAGGCCTGGAGGCCTAGGAGAGAAAAATTGTTTCCTGTGCCAGGTTCAGGGCCCTCCCACTGTGTGCAGTCTCTTTGATGCCCTGCATCCCAGCCACCTCAGCCATGGATAAAAGGAGTCATGGTACATCTCAAGACATAGCTTTGGAGGGTGCAAGCCCCAAGCTTTGGCAACTTCCACGTGGTGTTCAGCCTGCAGGTACACAGAAGTGAAGAACTGAGGTTTGGGAACCTCTGCCTGGATTTTAGAGGATGTATGAAAATGCCTGGATGTCCAGGCAGAAGTTTGCTGCAGGGGCAGAGCCCTTATGGAGAATCTCTGCTAGGGCAATGCAGAAGGGAAATGTGGGGTTGGAGCCCCTACACAGAGTCCCCACTGGGGCATTGCCTAGTGGAGCTGTGAGAAGAGGGCCACCATCCTCCAGACCCTAGAATGGCAGATCTACTGATGGTTTGCACCATGTGCCTGGAAAAGCCACAGACACTCAACACCACCTTGTGAAAGCAACCAGGAGGGGGGCTGTACCCTGCAAAGCCACAAGGGCAAAGCTTCCCAAGTTTGTGGAAACCCACCTCTTGCATCAGCATGTCTTGGATATGAAACATGGAGTCAAAGGAGATCACTTTGGAACTCTGAGATTTAATGACTGCCCTACTGGATTTCAGACTTGCATGGGGTCTGTAGCCCCTTTGTTTTGGCCAATTTTTCCCATTTGAAATGGGTGTATTTACCCAATGCCTGTATCCCCATTTTATCTAGGAAGTGACTACCTTTTGATTTTACAGGCTCATAGGTGGAAGGAACATAACTTGTCTCAGATAAGACTCTGGACTTGGACTTGCGGGTTAATGCTGGAATGAGTTAAGACTTTGAGGGACTGTTGGAAGGCCATGAATGTGTTTTGAAATGTGAGGACATGAGATTTGGGAGTGGCTAGGGGCAGAATGATATGGTTTAGCTCTGCATCCCCATCTAAATCTCATCTTGAATTGTAATAATCCCCATGTGTCAAGGGCAGGACCAGGGGAGATAATTGAATAATGAATAATTGATAATTCTGAGTTATCATGAAATCCAATGGTTTTTTAAGAGGCTTTTCCCTTTTTGCTCGGCACTTCTCCTTGTTGCTGCCATGTGAAGAAAGATGTGTTTGCTTCCCCTTCCACCATGATTGTAAGTTTCCTGAGGCCTCCTCAGCTCTGCAGAACTGTGAGTCAATTAAACCTCTTCCCTTTATAAATTACCCAGTCTCAGGTATTTCTTCATAGCAGTGTGAGAAAGGACTAATACAGTATCCTCCAAGATTTTCTGAAATACTCCTCTAAAATAATGAAAAATTAACTTTCTTTATAAATATATGCAAAAAAGAAGTACAGTATATGGCTTGGGCCAGTTAGATTAGTTGGGTTTGAATATGGGATAATAAATACAAGGTTATAGATTCAATTTCCTTGGGGGCTAATTAGCTTTATACAAAGAGTCTGCTTCATGGCTCTAGTAACTTAGCTGGCTTCTAACATCAATAATAAATACTCAATAGCATCCATTCCCATAGTAATATATGCTTATCAACATTTTTACATTTATTATTTCTTTTGATCCTTATTATAACCCTGTAATACAGATAGAGCATTATTATCTCACCTTTATTTCACTGCTTAAAGATGAGGAAACTGTTAGCTGCAAAAAAAAGTTAAATGACTAACCAAAAGTTTCAGAGTCTGAACGTGATTAGAATTTCTATGTGGTTCTTCTCACATCCAATACCATCCTCATTCCAATATAAAAGACTGTCTCTTCATGAATGGGTGCCATTTACAATGAGTACAATTAATTCAAATAGATAGGATTATGAGGAGGATATAACATTTCTATCAGAAAGTAACTTCAAGCTCATTCTCTAATGACAATGGATAACAGATGAAAGGGAACATTGCATGCCATATCATGCTCTTTTTAGAGATGATTAATCTATATCCATTCCTTAAACCATTACTGATCACAGTGGTTCACTTTGCTAAATAAATATATATGAAAAGTAGAGCTGTTCATTATAAACATTCTTATGAAACCACTACCAATGAACATACATCTGTTTTAATCAAGATGTGACATTAGACTAACTGAATGAAACATTTAAAACTAATTAAGGCAGTCATGGCAGCCATGAGTTTTTTGCAACAGGCCTCAGTCACTGAAGTGGCAGCTCTCTGGCCAGTGCCTTGACACTCCACTGGGATTCAGCGGCTTCCTCACCCGTGGCTCTGTTAAAGCTGTCACTTCTGTTTAACACAGTGGAGACCATGAGAAAAGACTATTTATCATGAAACCTTCTGGATTCTACAATGGGTGTTTTTTGAATTTATTGAAATTCTACATTTTGTTTACAGGGATTCCAGCGGCAACTGGCAAAATTCTAGTGAACGTATTCATTGGTGAAACTGAACTAGTAGAAATTCCAGAAGGCTATATCCCAGAACAATGGGAAAATTATAAGCATCCTATATCGAGATGAATTGTCCATATCTTCTATGATGATCCTGAAAATAATTACAAAAGAACAATGGCTATCCTTCAGACTGAAACTGAAAAGGCTGAACTGCAGATAAAGGAGCTGGAAGTACAAAGATTAATATAGAAGAGAAGAGATGGACCCTGGTATCAATATCTGACCATTGATAGGGTAATTATAGATCATTCTCCAAAAGCAACTCCCAGTAAATAAGCATTTATTTCTCTAAATACAAAGTGTATTCTCTTTAGTGGAAAATGAATTAGTAAATATATTCTGTAGTTTTGTTCCCTGTGATGAATAAAAGAGCTTCTTACATTACTCTGTTTCTCAATGTTGGTTCATATTAAAGCTTTTAATATATTCTGTATTTCTTTTCCCTGTGATGAATAAAAGAGCTTCTTACACTACTCTATTTCTCAATGTTGGTTCATATTAAGGTTTCTGATTTGGAGGTTTTGGTTTTCTCTTTTAAGAAAGTTTAAAATGTACTAATGAAAAACTGCAGAAATAGGAATTTGTGAACTCCTAAAGTTGTGGTAACTTTGAGAGGTGTTTTATTTACCTGACAAATGGAAGTTATAGAAGTCTAATTATATTAGGTATCAGTAATTGTAGTAGTTTGTACAAATGTCTGTATTACAGACATCTGTATTACTGAGGGGAAACTAGGATTTTAAGTTCCATAAAATATTGAACTAACTCTGTAAAACATTAACAACTTAATAAACAAATTTTCAGTGAACAACAAAAAAAGTTAATTAAATTTCTTGGGATAGTGTCCTTTTTGTACTCATTCATTCATTCATTCATTCAGAGACAGTCTTGCTCTGTTGCCCAGGCTGGAGTGCAGTGGCAAAATCATAGTGCATTGCAGTCTTGAACTCCGGGACTCAAGTGATCCTCCCAACTCAGCCTCCTGACTAATTGGGACTACAGGCATGCACCACTAACCCAGGCTAATTTCTTTTTTTTTAAAGATGGGGTCTCATTATGTGACCCAGGCCAGTCTCAAATTTCCAGACTCAAGGAATCCTCCCATGTTGGTCTCCTGAAGTGCTGGTATTAAAGGCAAGAGGCACTGTGTCTAGTCCTCTCACCTTTATTAATATAAATTTTCTACTTGGATTATTTAGTTGTTCTAACTAAATTTATAAATATCTTTATTTATTCATTCATTTTACTCTATTTTATTTTTGAGACAGAGTTTTGCTCTTGTTGCCCAGGCTGGAGTGCAGTGGTGCAATCTCAGCTCACTGCAACCTCTGCTTTCCAGTTTCAAGCTATTCTCCTGCCCCAGCCTCCCAAGTAGCTCGGATTACAGGCGCCTGCCACCACGCCCGGCTAATTTTTGTATTTTTAGTAGAGGTGGGAATTCACCATGTTGGCCAGGCTGGTCTAGAACTCCTGACCTCATGATCTGCCCACCTCAGCCTCCCAAAGTGCTGGGATTACAGGCGTGAGCCACCGTGCACGGCCATACATATATTTAGAAAGTAAGTTGAAGCAAATTTTTGGAACAACCAGTTGAAAGGACTAACCTATTTACAAAAATATGAAAGCTAACACTCATAGGTAGACAAGATCATGGAAAGGTTACCCATAATATTCACCCACACTAGTTTGTTCACATAGATGAATGTTAATGTATGTATATACATACATACAACTAAAGTGTTTCTATGCTTAGCAAATGACCATCCTCTCCTGGAATGCAATTCTCTCTGAGGTTAGAAAGAAAGACAAGATTAAAATACGTAAAATTATTTTAATTTTACTTTTAAAGTAGCAAAACTATAGAAAACAGTCTGATTTTATAGTCTTAACTGAGATAAAAGTAATTGTGGCAAAATTAAAGGTTCAGAAAATTAGTAATTTATCCTACAAATTTTGTGTATGAAAGGATATTTTTCATACTTTGAAAGGCAAAATGTGTGTCCCATTTTTTAATTAATGGACAACATAATTCAAAGTAATACACATTTGTAAACATCATTCAATTTTTCACCTCTGTTAGATCATATTTATTCTCGGAATTTTATACAACCACAAAACGCTACTATTTAAATAAAATTTTACTGAAGTTAAATATATATTTTACAAATTTAATAAGGAATCTCAAATATTTACATTAAATGCTACCAGCCTTTAAAAATCAAATTATATCAGCCTTTCCTTTGCCTCCCATGAACAATTAGGAATTGAATAATTAAATTAGGCTACCACATCGTATTGTAAATTGAATATGGTAAATGAATAATTTAGTATTTCACATTATTTTGGGCACACTAGAAAGTATATAGCCCTGTGCCTGCACCTGTAATCCCAGCTACTCCTCAGGAGGCTAAGGTAGGAGGAATGCTTGAGGAAAGGAGTTGAGAGTGCTTCGTGATTCTGCACTTTTTACAGTTAATTTAACCATAAGTAAGCAACTACTTACTGTGTGGTAAAGGCCTGTGTGAGGTACAGTGGGGCCTTCAATAAGAAATACACTGTCCTCAAGGTGTCTATGCTCTAGCAGAATAGAGCAGGCACACAAGTATCCCATGAGTGGTCTAGAAAAGTGATATGAAAGTTCAGAGAAATTCGCTAATGGAGTTTTTGGTGAAGATGGCCAAATGATGTCTTAATGAGCTTCTCCTTAAAGGATATGTTTCACATACACAGATGAGCAAAGGAGGGAATTTCTGACAGAGAATAATATATGCCAACATTTCTCAACTAAGCTCTATGAAAACACTATTTCCTGGAGATGTTGAAGGGTGCTCTGAGATAAAAGGTGCCAAGGTCAAATGAGTAAGGGAAATCGATATGAAAAAGAGGTAGGCAGGTTTCTTCAATATAAAATATCTGGAACCTTTAATATGCTAATGAGTATTATGAATCTCCAAGATGAGAACCTGTGTACTCAATTTATAGGACTATGGAATGCTTTCGTCATGAACAACCTATCGTCATTTCTATAACTAATCTCTGGGAAATGCTGGCAGAAGGGTTAAGTATGGAGACAGTAATTTCCAAATGTGAAGGGAGGAAAGGTGACTTAGCTGCAACAGAGGCCGTAGTTAGGGGAGCAGTCAGAGCCCAGGCTGCAAAGGGGAGATAAGGGAGGAAAAACCTATGCCAGAGGGTCTTTAACATTCCTGGTAAGGAGATTTTATTTAATCCTGACTGCAATAGGCAACAAGTGAACATATTAAAGCCTGGAGTGACAATAATCAGGGAATTGTTTCAGGAAGATTAATTTGCCACTGATATAAAGGATGAATTTGAGGAGGGAGAAAAGTTAGGCAACAATTGGAATAGTCCAGACAAGACATCATAAGAGAGTGAACCTGGAGGTTTCTGGGTTTTGATGTAAAGAGGTGTAGTATGAGTGGAGTTGAAGAAAGAACAGACATAAGACAGTGACTAGCTTAATTTGTCAGTGGGTGGGGCAAGGAAAAGGGAAAGAAAACTCCAGCTTCACCATCTTTAAAATTGTTAGTAAAATTTAAATAGGAATGGACAACAAACTGGTTTGAGAAAAGATAGAAAACCACAAAACTGGGTTTGATTTCAACATGCAACAGGACCATCCTATGGGGTTAGCTAATCAAGAGCTGGAATTAGAAGACAAACTCCAGAGACTTGACACCTACTAAAAGGGGATATGTGAATGTATAATACTGAATGGAATAGTAGAGCAAAAAACCAAAAAAAAAAAAAAACACACACAGAAAAGAGCAGAGGACAGAATATTGTGGAAGGTCACCATTTGAGGATGAAAAAATAAGGAGAAACTAAGTTCTCAAACATGTAGAAAAAGAAGTCCAAGAAAAAGGGAGGGAAAGAGACAGAGAAAGAGATTGATTTATTGAAAAGAAATGATCAAATATTAGAGATAAGTAATACAGGCTAAGGAAAGGAAAAGGCCCCCAGATTGGGTATTTTGGAGTTTGTTGGTGACTTTTGAAGTAACCTTTCACTGGTGGAAACAGACCTAGTCAATCAACAAATATCTACTGAGCACCCATTATGTTAAGACATCATCTTCAATTTCTTTTTTTTTTTTTTTTTGAGACAGAGTCTCACTCTGTCACCCAGGCTGGAGTGCAGTGGCATGATCTCAGCTCACTGCAAGCTCCGCCTCCTGAGTTCTCACCATTCTCCTGCCTCGGCCTCCCGAGTAGCTGGGACTACAGGAGCCCATCATCATGTTCAGCTAATTTTTTTTTCTTTTTTTTTTGTATTTTTAGTAGAGACGGGGTTTTACAGTGTTAGTCAGGATGGTCTTGATCTCCTGACCTCGTGATCTGCCCGCCTCAGCTTCCCAAAGTGCTGGGATTACAGGCATGAGCCACTGTGCCCGGCCCATCTTCAATTTCTTAATATTCATTTAAATAAAGTATATTGAGGAGAATACACAATCAGTTTTAAAGTTTAGACACCCTAATTGAAATTTTAAGTATATATGGAAGCTTTTCACCATAGGGAATGTAGGTGGAAATTTACTTGAGATTCAAAGAGATCTCAAGAGAAGCTTTTGGCATAATTACAATTAATGACTATTTCTACATTCTTTTTGAAAGAAAATAGTATGTACCCAATTTTTCAAATCATAATGAAATTTTCATCTCAAAAACACTTTTGCTTGTGTAATATATTCTGTTAAAAATATTCCAGACCATTTGAGCAACTAATGCTTTATTGTTTTTCCAAGCATTAAAATGATTTATTGTCCTGGAATATAAAGTCTGTAGAGTTATTTCAATGAAAATATAAAACTGCTAAAAAGTCTGCTTCTGGTCACATTTTTTCTTCTATCTAACAAGACAATTTTCTACCATCGAACTCACTGTGACATGACACAAAGTCTATATCTTCTTTCATTACCTGGGTTCGAAGTTGCTGGATTTCTGCTTCAAGTTCTTTGATTTTCTCATCTCTTTTTTGAAGCTCTGCTTGAGCTTCCTGTCGAGCTGTGAATTCTTCATCAAACTGCAATGATCACCACCATCAATGTACAGTTAATAATATAGTTTTGAGAAAGCTTTAAAGAACATTATGTATTAAATAAGTGGTGTGGATTTACTTAGTTGAATTCCCAGATCACTCAGAAAATCACAGCTTGTAATTATTTTCATAACAATTAAGTATCCAAGTGGAGGTAGGGTATTGCTTGTGGCGGTAGTAAAGAAGAAATATGCCTCCCTACCCAAGGTAAGAAAACACATTTTCACTTCTGAAAAAAAATACAAAGACGAAAAGGTAGACTGAAAAGTTTCTCTTCCCACATAATGGACATTTTTATTGTTCTGTTATTGAAAATTCAATTTTAGAATTAATAATTTTAAAAATATTTTATCCCATACTTTTTTTTTTTTGAGACAGAATTTCACTCTTGTCGCCCAGGCTGGAGTGCAGTGACATGATCTCAGCTCACTGCAACCTCCACCTCCTGGGTTCAAGCAATTCTCCTGCCTCAGCCTCCCAAGTAGCTAGGATTACAGGTGTGCACCACCACACCTGGCTAATTTTTGTATTTTTAGTAGAGATGGGGTTTTGCCATGTTGGCCAGGCTGCCCTTGAACTGCTCACCTCTGGAGATCCACCCGCCTTGGCCTCCCAAAGTGCTGGGATTACAGGCGTGAGTCACCATGCGTGGCCTCATCCCATACTTTTAAGTTTAATGAATTAGAAAATGACATCTAAAAATAAACCATCAAGCAGTTTCAACTCCTTAACTATATTTAATCTTGAAAAGAAATTGCGCTTTTAGAATGCTCAAATGTATGTATATTAATACAAATTGGAATTGTTTCTATTGCAATCTTAGTTGTCTAGAATCCATAAAGCAGTGCTTCACAAACTCTGACAGTAGAATGCCCTAATAGCAGTCTCATTCAGATGGTTAACCAAAACATTTGAATAGCATGTTATGAGAGGAAAAACTAGAGGTTAAAATATGGGGTGCTAAGCCAAAAAGACTCTGAATGGTTAATATTTATTCACTGTATCCTGCCTTAGCCTTACCTCAGACAGGGCTCTAAGCAGGCACAAACCTGCCTGCGTATTTCCAGTGAATACTGCCTGGGTATGGCTATAGAACATTTTATTTGCCCTTTATTGTCAATGTTGTTTCAAGTCAATGTAGAAGTCTATACATTATTCTAACAATGTTATTTCTGTTTCTAAAAGTGATACATCTTACTGCCCAAAACCATCTTAGAGTTTGTGGAATAATACAAAAGTATGTTCAGTGTTAACAAATATTCATCCTCATAGTAGCTTTGACCTTTGGAAATTATAAAATGCCATTCTGATCTAAGTCTGAAGAGTGGGTGAGCAAACTGGATAGTAATACTCTTTGGGTCGAACCTGAAATGCTTTTATTCATCTCTCCTTGAATCCCTGGAAATTGTCCCACAGATCCTGGTCCAAATATTCTCTAATTTCTTTAAATTTCAAACCTACCCCACATCCTTGGAGTGAAGGATCCATATATCCTTCAGTCAATGACCTTGTTTTCCTACCTCATTAAGAAGATGGATGTCCTCCAATGTGAGCTTGTTTGCCTTTACTACTATCCGTGTTAAGATTTATCTCAATCTGTACTCCCATCCCCACTCCTAAAGTTAGCTTCTCCTATGTGCTTCTAAATCATGGCACCTACACGAGCACACTATACACATTTTTTCCTCTATAAATGGTTTATTAGTATGTTGGAGGAGAGGCACACAGTGTTTCTGCTTTTAACTTAAAATTACCTTAATCTGCAAACACAGCAAATGGGGATCACAGAAGCCTGAAATATGTGAGCTGGAAGAGGTCTTCTTACAAGTCCACTAATTTTATTCTTTCCTTTTAATGATGAAGAAACTAAGATCTAAAGAGAGTAAGTGGCTTACCCAAAGTCACAGCTAATTAGTGGAAAAGCTGAGATGAGACCTCACAACTACTGCCTCTCATTCTAGCACTTGTTAAAAAATGACTTTATACTGCCTCTTAAAATGACCCAGAACAAGGGGATGCATGTAACTAACCACTGGGAGACCATACACTTTTTCATTCTAAATGTTGGTGATGAAACTAAAGCATCAAACACTGAAATTTCTTTTCTATTACTTCAGGACTCCGTTTTCCATAATATATATGCTCACAAAAAAACTTTACCAGACAGATAGTCACAATTTGCTCCAGTCTTGTAGTATGTAATCACAGTGCCAGCCAAAACTTAAGGAGATTCTAAGGTTTTCAAAGGGAATTTTAAATGTGCTGCTTAAAACAAGAACATTAGAAATATAAAGGTCTATTAATCAAAAAGCATGCATTTTCTTTCACCAATAAAAATGACAGCTCCACACAAACATTTTATGCTCAAGCTCTTAAAATCTATTCTAGTAACTGAAAGAGCAAAGACATTTCTTCAGATGCCCTGAAGTAACTTCTTCAGTAATACTCTATAATTTCTAAAGTGATAGCAAAAGTGATTATCTAATCTCCAAGGTAAGTCATAACTTTGAAGAGACAGCAATATGTAAGCACATTATCTTGCTGTCAGAAGGCTGAAAACTGGAGAGCTTTTAGACGTGTGCTTCAATCCTTCTGCCTGCACCCAACAGGAGAGAAATACTATGCTAATGCTTAATAGGCTCTAGAACAGAAAAAGAGAAACTTGTGGTAGAAGCTAATAAAATTATAGCTATGCTTCCATGAAACAAGGAAAAGTCAAGCTTAGATCTGAATACAATTCAGGTATTCATAAAGCTGGCATTTACTCAACGGCATTTAAGACATTAACACAGAAAGAAAAGGGATCCTCAAATTCCACCAGGCCTAACAAAATGATAATTACAAAATTCAAAGAAGCGAAGTCTAACCAGAGAGAGAAAGAGAGTGAGAAAGAGAGAAAACACTGCAACATGTTATTGCTATCAATAGCACTGACATAAAAGACCACAACAGAAAAGACTAGCTAAACATCTCACAGTTCTCCAAAGAGCTACCTATTGCAAGTGACAGCTGCAGGAAAGCAATGGGAGAATTTATTTTGGTTGATTGCTTCCAACTATACCCTTTCAGCAATGTAATTTTATTTCATGTATCACTTTAGTATAATGTGGCTAGTGTTTTTCTTCCATAATGGATTAAACATGATGAGGAGAGAACAACAGTAACCTTATCTTGTAAGGAGATAAATCAATATTCCTTTTTTTTTTTTTTTTTTTATTATTATACTTTAAGTTCTAGGGTACATGTGCATAACGTGCAGGTTTGTTACATATGTATACATGTGCCATGTTGGTGTGCTGCACCCATCAACTCGTCAGCACCCATCAATTCATCATTTATATCAGGTATAACTCCCCAGTGCAATCCCTCCCCCCTCCCCCCTCCCCATGATAGGCCCCAGTGTGTGATGTTCCCCTTCCCGAGTCCAAGTGAGCTCATTGTTCAGTTCCCACCTATGAGTGAGAACATGCGGTGTTTGGTTTTCTCTTCTTGTGATAGTTTGCTAAGAATGATGGTTTCCAGCTGCATCCATGTCCCTACAAAGGACGCAAAATTCCATGGCTATGTTTGAATCCAAAAACATAAAGTACTACATAAATGAAACATTTAGAAGTCCTCACATTAATAAAGTAGAGTATTACTGTGATTAAATTATTAACTTAACGATTGTGGCTAATACTTCATAAGCTTACCTTCTTTGAAAACTCTGCAGCTCTTTGTTCACTTTCTTCAACTTTTGCCTTGTTCACACAAGAATCTATTAAGATCAACAAAAAGTGATTCAAAATTATGGCATGAGATCACTAGACAAAAGATGTCTTCTAGCCTATAACTCTGCAATGCAGACTATCATTTTTATGTCAACTGTTACTAAACGGAAATTGACCTATACTACACATAAAACATAAGTATCATATATTCTTTCTTTAGCATACTAACTGAATTCAATGATAATATTGTGGAGGCACAAAACCAAGCATCCATAAACATATCTCATTAAATTATTTTTATGAGTATTCAATTATTTTTCAACTATAAAACACTTCAAAACCCCATAGTTTATTATGGGTGGAGAGGTGGCAAAGACTCCATGTTTAACCTTAATAATGTTAATAAGATATGAATAGTCTTAGTAAGATTCAAAAATGCCCCACAAAAAAGCTAGAGAGAGACAGAATAACATTCGATAATTCAGGCTTCTTCTTGAAAAGATTTTTACTTAACTTCTGATCTGGGGCAAAACGTATCATGTACATAAGGAAACAGACTTTAGACTTCTCAGGTCAAATCAAACACTTCAGAATATAAATAACTGAAGAACAACTTTTGGGCAATATTGTATCTCTCATTATTTTATGTACATATAAACTCTATTCTGTATCTAACCATTCTACATTTATTTATCAAAAAGAAATAAAAATATATACCAGTACCCAGAATTGTATGTGAATATTCACAGCAGTTTTATTTATAGCAATCCCAAACTGGAAAGAACCTAAATGGCCATCAACAAGTGTATACATAAACAAACTGTGGTATATCCATATGCTGGAATACCACTCAGCAATATAAAGGAATGAACTATTAATACATGCAATACAACAACATGAATGAATCTCAAAATAATTATGCTGAAGGCAAGAAGACAGGCAAAAAGTGTATATGCTGTATGTTTCTATTTTTATAAAAATTTTAAAAGTGCAACTAATAAGAGAGACTGTAAAATGTAACTAGTAAGAGAGAGATCAGTAATATCCCAGGATGGGAAGATGTGGTAGACATGGAAAGAAAGAACTAAAAGGACAATGCAGAAACTTTAGGGTGTAACAGAATTATTATCTTGACATTGATGATGGTTTTAAGTGTCTATATTAATAGCAAAATTTATCAAATTCTATACCTTAAGTATGGGTAGTTTTTCTTACATCAAATATACCTCAATAAAGCTGGTTTGTTTGTTTGTTTGTTTGTTTAAAGCCACTGAGGAGGAAAGTAGGAAATGATGAAGTCAAAGAACAGCCATATCTAAGCTGTGCTAGTCACGGTTGGTAATGATTTTGAATTTAAATTTCAATGGAAAGGCATCAGAGAGTTTTAGGCAGAGATCTGATACAATTTGATTTATGAAAGATATCAGACTTAAAGAATTGTGACATTACAAGAGACTCTAATCTCTTCAGGTCTGAGTCATCTTAAAATACAGATCCATGGGTTTCCTAGAAGTTCTTGAAGCACCTGATAATTTTTGTGTATATGAACCTATGTGTGTTCTAACCAAAGTTCCAAGCATTTGTCAACTTCTCACAAAGGATTTTGACCATAAAATATTAAGAGCCACTCATATATGTGACTTACTCAATTTTAAAGTTGAGGAAACTAAAACCTAGAGAAGGTAACTGATTTGTTCACAATCACAGAGATGACAGGTGGATAACATCACAATGGGTTTATGATGCCGACTATCCTCTCTGACCCGATCTCTTCATCTCTCCTCACCCAACGCTTTTGATTAATGGTAAAGAATCATAGTACCTTGTACACAGTACACAAAACAAACATCTGTTGAATACTGACTACTACTTGACTAAATTATTATTTTTACAGGTATTCAATTATTTTTCAACTATAAAATACTTCAAAAAACTATAGTTTATTATGTGAGAAGTGACAACAACTCCATGTTTAAGATTAATAAGATCAAAATCAACAGTAGCGTATGTGTCCTAACTATGGTCTATAATGGATTATAAGCTAATACACATATTTGAAAATAGTCCTTTATGACTCCTTCAACACAATGCAAAATAAACTTGTTTTTCAAACTCATTGAAAAATATGCAATGAGGCTAGAATTCACATTCACTGCTGGGTAAATTAGCACAAGCTTTCTGAAAAGCATTTGGCCTTTGAAAGTTCATACTCTCACAGAAATCAATCCTAAGGAAATAATGAGAAAAAGACAAACATTTATATACAAGAATGTTGGCAGCTCATTCATTTATAACTGTGAAAATCTAAAAACAATTGTGAATGCACAAAAAGAAAGGACTGGTTGCAATGGTTATGGTATTTCTCAAAATGGAATATTACACAGACATCAAAAGTCACATTTTGAAGGTTAATGTGGAAAAACTCTCATAACACTCCAAGAAAAATCAGAATTCAGAGAGATAGATAGGTCATAGAGAAAGAGATATAAGGAAATGTACCAAGCTGAAAAGGGAGCGATCACGAATGTGATTGGTGGTTTGTCACTTACATAAGTCTCTAGATTGCCTGATAAGTACGCATTACATTTAAAACAGAAATAATACATAAATAATAAGTTATCCATCTTTGAATGTTACTGTATATCTGCCTTGTGCTATGGACTAAAAAATAATATATAATTAGCATACAATAGCTTTTGTTTTCTTTCTTTAAAAATAAGACAAATAAGTTCATGCTTGAACCTTAACAATAGTGATTCCAATTAAGTATAAATAAGACTGCTTAGCTATAAGGCTAGATAGCATAGCACACTTCACAAAGGAAAGTTCAGATCATCCTTCAGAGGTTGTTCTGAAAAGTATTGCTAACTACCAGTCTAGGATGATATAAGTAGCAATCTAAGGAGATGAATATGATCACCTCAAATTCTTTCTAACTCTAAGGTCTATGAAAATATAAATTGATCCATTTGAGAGCCTTAGAAGGTCTCAAGTTATTGAAATCAGCCTGTATTTCTTTTCTTAAACTTGAGCATTAATAACATAACTATAATGAGACCCCACTGTATTTCTACAAGACCACTAAAGTACCAGTATAAAATGAAAAGATTTCAGAGTCGTGTTTCTAAATAGCAATGCATTCATCTATAATAATATAATGGGTTCTTGTGGGACACTAAGCTTAAACTACCTCCAGGAGTGTTGGAATTTATTAAATACGTTAATATTTCTTTTTTTTGTTTGTTTGTTTTTGTTTTTGTTTTTGAGACAGAGTCTCGCTCTGTCACCCAGGCTGGAGTGCAGAGGCACGATCTTGGCCCACGCAAGCTCCGCCTTCCGGGTTCACGCCATTCTCCTGCCTCAGCCTCTGAGTAGCTGGGACTACAGGCGCCCACCACCAGGCCCGGCTAATTTTTTTTTTTTGTATTTTTGTAGAGACGGGGTTTCACCGTGTTAGCCAGAATGGTCTCGATCTCTTAACCTCGTGATTCGCCCACCTCGGCCTCCCAAAGTGCTGGGATTACAGGCATGAGCCACCGTGTCCGGCCCCCTAAATAGGTTAATATTTCTAATCACACAGGCAGAACTCTCATGATCATTATAATTAACAATTATAGCAATTGAGTGCCCACAGACACAATGATTTACCAGATATGAATAGAAGTTCAGTAAGAACTGAAACTTCTTACTGAACTTCTTCACTTAAAAAGTGCTTATAATACAGAAGGCATAAAACACAATCAGAGGACAATGAGGATTATGATACGTACCTATCAGATGAGTGAAATCAATGTCTAATCGTTGCCTGTACTTGAAGTCTGGATCCATACCACTGCAGTGTAGCACGATCTGTGAAACGCATTCCTCAATTATTTTATAATATTGTGGCCTGAAAAAGAGAGAAAGTATTCATGTATGCCTTTCTATCCATGCAAATCAATTTTCTCTTTTTTTCTTTTTTTTTTTATTTATTATTATACTTTAAGTTCTAGGGTACATGTGCACAATGCGCAGGTTTGTTACATATGCATACTTGTGCCATGTTGGTGTGCTGCACCCATCAACTCATCAGCACCCATCAACTCGTCATTTACATCAGGTATAACTCCCAATACAATCCCTCCCCCCTCACCCCTCCCCATCATAGGCCCCGGCGTGTGATGTTCCCCTTCCTGAGTCCAAGTGATCTCATTGTTCAGTTCCCACCTATGAGTGAGAACATGCGGTGTTTGGTTTTCTGTTCTTGTGATAGTTTGCTAAGAATGATGGTTGCCAGCTGCATCCATGTCCCTACAAAGGACGCAAACTCATCCTTTTTTATGGCTGCATAATATTCCATGGTGTATATGTGCCACATTTTCTTAATCCAGTCTGTCACAGATGGACATTTGGGTTGATTCCAAGTCTTTGCTATTGTGAATAGTGCCGCAATGAACATACGTGTGCATGTGTCTTTATAGCAGCATGATTTATAATCCTTTGGGTATATACCCAGTAGTGGGATGGCTGGGTCATATGGCACATCTAGATCTAGATCCTTGAGGAATTGCCATACTGTTTTCCATAATGGTTGAACTAGTTTACAATCCCACCAACAGTGTAAAAGTGTTCCTATTTCTCCACATCCTCTCCAGCACCTGTTGTTTCCTGACTTTTGAATGATTGCCATCCTAACTGGTGTGAGATGGTATCTCATTGTGGTTTGCAAATCAATTTTCTTTAGAAGATATTCACCATATTAGAAGAAGTAGGTCTTTTTCTGGAGCTGTTTTAAAAATCCTGCAGCCACTACACTTCCTTAGGACAGGTATGCCTAAGCTTAGGGATGGTCTGGGTGTTACAGTACCAAACCCATTGTGATGCAATCAACTACATCTAGTGACTTCACAATCTAGTTTGCAGGGATTCCAGCTTGTGTTTAAAGATACTTATCAACCTTTTCTATTTACTTATGCTATTTTTTCTAAAGTTAATAAAAACAAATGAGCTGTTAGTCCTACATTAATGGATACAGAAATGGTTCTACACATCCACAGGTTCTCAATTTCATTAAGGGATGAGTTTCTTCTCATTACGTGGCAAGCAATGTGTTGAATTTACTACAGCACTTTTAGTCAAGCTAGCTATAAAAGCTTACAAAACTGGACAGAGCCACTTATATTACAAGACTATCCAAGGATCTATTTATGCAACACATTTTAAAAGACCCATTTTATAAAAGCATACACACTTAATATGCATGACTATTGCTTCAATTTGTTTAAAGTGTCAGAGGTTTTAAAACATACCCTAATTCTGTAATCTATCAAGGTAATTCTGGCCTTAAAAATGACCATTCACATACTGCAAAATTTTTTAAAAGGCACTTTTGCATTAAAATTTGGGTAAGATTTAGTATTTGTCAGAGGATAATAAATTTAACAGAGAAAAATCAGTAGTAAGAAGTACGACTATAGACAAATTACAATATAAACTTCCCTAAATATAGTGTGCTGATAACTAGCCAACCTACTAAAAGTTTGTAAATGAAGCCAAATAGACTCTAATTGCTCTTCCATGTCTTTAGTAATGGGTCTGGTCCCAAGAATAAGAATAAATAGTAATACATATTACACATCTGGGTTTTTTCAAGTCATCATCAGGTCTAGAGTAAATAATACTGGATTACAACCTCAGTCTAGTCAATAAATAAGGAAAACACAGCTGTTCCCTTTCAGGCCAGGTTAATCATCCCTAAGTGGAATAAAATGCTTGTCACACTTCTGCCTCACATGGATGTTCTTAGGATGAAAAACATGCCATATAGGAATAACTTCTTACTTATTCATAGTTGCTGAGAAATGGATACTTTCATATAAATGATGTTCCCCAGCTAACTGAGTACCTATGGGCACAGTATCCCTTTTAAATTTGTTAGAACTTAATTAAAAATACAATAATTTTTAATGTATTAGCAGCCTTGCTGTTTAAAAAACAGCACAAAATTTACGATTTTAAACATTTTTTTATGTCTCTGTAATGCCACAATGTCCATCAAATTATTGTACTGGTCTGAACTATAATAGTTTTCTATGCTGCTTTACAGCTATAATTTTTGTTGAGACTGTGCTGACCTCATAGTAGCTTTCCTTTTCCCTTTAATCAAGCAGGTTTTAAGAAATCAAAGAACCCAGGTTGTCAGAATTTCACGCAAATTAGAGTATGAAGAACAACTAAGAGTCTCTTTAACAGTTAAATATAATATCATGGTCACCAGCCTGTGGATAATTTCAGTCACTCAGAAGCCTTTTCATAACTTTCTGGTTTTCCAATACATTCCCATTTAACTAGATTTTAAAACTTTTAACTTTAGTGGTTATTATCATACTCATTTATTTTGAAGGATGATATTACTAGACATAAAATTGAAATATTAGCACTATTATTTTCTTAGATGTTAAGATCACATTTATTAGTAGATAAATACTGTAAAAAGAGAAGTAACAGTAAAATCTTACTTAATATGCACAAGATAAACCCTTTAAAGTTCTACCCCAGAATCTTCAGTGCTTTTTCTGTGATATCACTATCTAGCGAAGAAAATTCATTGCAGGGCCAGTGCAATCTGTTGGGTTCATTCCTACCAAAGTCCTATCACTGGAGTACCCATTTTTAAAAGTGCAACTCTCTCTTCTGGCCAAATTTAAAAAATGAACACCTTTTAAAAAATATTACCTAAAGGAATCAAACTGTTATACCCTCTGTGCATATATATGCATATATTGCATAGGTTCCACTACATTGTTCATTTTCCTTTAATACCCAATTCAAATTATAAATATAGTACTCTCAGAACTGCCTCTTACCTGATATAATAATCATTTCTGATGAGCAAAAAATGTTGTAGAATGGATAAGAAGTAATTTTCAGCAGCGGTGTCCTTCAGCATATTATATAGAAGATGGTAGACTTCATTCATATCAGTAGAAAGTAAAGGAAAAATATTAAAGATTCTTGATGGGAGTCTCATTCATAACAAAGGAGTTTAACTTTGTAAAACATTGACTTATAATCTTGCTTCCATTACTATTTCTAAACCTTCAACTCTATGATCCAGTACTTAAACATCTGCATAAAGTAATGATTCTATGGAATCATTTTGATCTTTTAACTAGAGAGACGGACCTCAAGAGCATGTCTGAGACCATCTGACTGCCAAAATGTTAATTGATCCGTTATACATATTTTAAAGTCCAGATTATAGCTGGTACCATTGGAACAGCAATGTCATCAGTGAAAATGGTCTCCTTTTGATCTTCCTGTAGTTGTGATAGAGGACCTATATTATTTATGCAAATAACTACTACTCTATTTTCACTGCCACATAAGATAGAAGGCAAATGAGCTGCTGTAAACTGCTAAAAGGTCACAAAATCAGTTTTATTTTATCCAGATGAAATACTTACTAAATCTGCAATTATTATTGTTTGCATTCATTTGTATTTCATTATTTGACAAAAAATGAAAAGTAGAGACAAGATATAAAGAGTGGCATAAATTTAGATGCTTCTAGTAAACTAGAAATCAGATTTCCACAAATGGATCCATTTTTGGAATAAAAGTGAGGACCTGGAAAACCAAGGTAAAATAAAGATAAAAGACAAGATGTAATTTAATATCCTAAAATAATCTCAAATGTCAACATTTTCTCCAAAGTAGAATTAAGCATACGATGGCTTACTTCTTAGACCCTACATAAGAGTGTTGTGCTAAAGTCTCATGAGGTCTTTAAATGGCTACACAATGGATCCAAAAATAGCTTTATGGTGAAGTTTGATTATAAGAGAAATCTATGTAAAGCAAGATATTAATTGATATGAAAAACATTTAATATTATAGAAGCCACAGTAGACTGACATCTCTAATGATGAATAAAAATTACTAGAAATTATTCCTTACAACAATAACATTGTTATTCATTGCACACACACTTATCCAATACCTATGTGTAAGACTTTCATAGGTGCATTGAAGGAAAAAAGATTAAACATAACATTTCTGCCCTCAATCTCACAGGGGCACAGAAGTGTACATAAATAAAATAGAACAAATAAGGTACTTTGGGTATTTCAAGGAGGGGAATATCACTTCCAGCTTTGGGGAGTGGGGGCGAGGAGCAGAAAAGGGAAGAAAACATTACTGAGAAAAAATCCAACTCAAAGGTCACTTTGGTTCTGACATGTTTCCTAGCTTCACCAGAATCCATTAAGTAAGAAACATAACAGGTGTGTAACAAATGGCCAGCAATGCTATGACAACCATCTCTTAGATCTAAAATAATTTCATATAAAATTGTTGCCGTCGGAAGGTTATACGCTAGTTGTATTTGACTCAGATGCTTCTACCACATAGCTTTGCTATATTCATATACTACTGCATCTAAACATTTTTGTTATTGTTAAGAAACACAAATATTTGAATACAAAATAGAACATTTATTTGAATTGCCTTGTATCTCTAAGTCACTGAAGCTTGATTTAATAAACTGAGTAAGTATTTCACCTATAGTCACATATGAACGCAGTGAACTTTTCCCCCAAAAAATCCTTACATGTAAGATATATTGCCTTATGCTATTCTTTATTCAAGACCACTGAGCAGAGTATACCTATAATACTGTCAGCCATTGTGCAGATTTCAATACACTCTGTGTAAATCATCAAGACAGCCTGACAATTCCTCAACATGAATCTCAAGGACAGCACTATAGTAAGGTTCTAATATAAATAAATGGATATAAATTGGGCTGACAGACAAGAACTCTAATAATGGTCCACAAAATTGCCCACAAATCCCTTTCTCACAACGCACACAAAATTGTTTTGTGGTTTGTCAAAGGATATTCCATTTCTGCTCGAATGTCATTGAGACGGTGTGATAATTCAGTTAGGTCATCTTCTTTGTTTTCATCAAATACTTTCAACTGAATATCAAGCTCATCATTCTCTTTTTCTTTTAGATCCTAATATATAAACATAAAACTTAACACATGAATAACAGTTTGACAACAGCATACTTAGGTAATAAAGGGCAGAACACAATTATTCATTTATAAACACAGAAGCAATTTCAAATATTGACGCGGGCACTTGGTTTTCTGAAAGTAAATGTAGCTGAATTCTTCTATTTCAAAATAAAAAGACCTCATTGCATTCACTTAATTTTTTTCCATGCCCTACATTTTGATTACTCACATTAAAAAATTAGCGATCAGTTCTACAACAGAAAAAAACTAACTGCTAACAACCCAAATTAAATGCTGTCGTTTTGACTAAACACACTAATCAAAGATTGCAAAAGAACTCATGCAGTCAGAACATTCACATATGCCTCTGGCAAAAAATGCAAATACAGATCAATTGTATTAACGAAGAACAAATGCAAGGATATATTCAAGCACAACAGTCCCAAGTATGGCGTGAAAAGATGTATAAACACATTTATTTTAAAAGATATTTTGTGATTTTAAAGCAAAAAGGCGTTTGGATTTTTTATTAAGCTGTACATCTAACCTCCTCCCCCACCTTATATTTTTGCTTAGCCTAATCACAAAATACCAACTTGGGCATAAAAGTTATGTTTTTGTAATACATTATAAGCACATGCATTACAAACCTCTGATAATTTTCATAATAATAGTATAAAAAATTTAGAAGCATGCCACACTAGAGATTGTTGGGCTCAATATATATCACCTGGAATATCTTTTAATATGTGTCCATTAAGTTGCAGCTTTCAAAACCCAAATCGATAATCACAACTGTGGATGCTCAAGGGTGATACCGAAAGTGGGACTAGGATGTTCAGAGCTGAGCTTGAACTCTAAAAGGAAATGCAAGCATGGTGTACTTCAAATTAGGTCGATAAAACAAAATGGGATACATTTCTTGTTTCTATCTTTATTCAATAGAACTATTACAGATATGTAATGGCTATTACTGAAGCCAAACAAATTTCAGCAATTTCTAGATGCTTTTTTTTCTAACACTCATATACATGATTTATTGAAAATTTACCTGCAGAGCATATGAAAATAATTGTTTCTACATAATTTCATATCAAACATAACAAGTAAATGTATTTATGTTTGGTTTCCTTTTTAGTAATAACTTGCTTTAGCTCTAGTTTTCCAGTTTGAAATGGAATGAAGAAACTTATTAGAATGCAAAATTATCTAACGTTGCTGGGTCATATTATCAGGTGATTTCTGAACGCTATTTAGAAAATTACATAAGCCAGACAAACCCAATACACTGGTCACTGCAGAAACAACCTGTCACACATTTTATAGTATGTCTTATTCTTGTCATCATATATTCTCTCTCAGAAATTCATCGTAAAACTTATACACTTTCAAATATGTCAGAAAAACAGAAAAATTTAAGTACTGCCATTTAATTAGCATAGAACGTTACAAAACATGAAAATCAGTCAGCATAATTAAAATATTTTCAGTGAAAATAACTGGTTAAATGTGCAATTTAGTTCTTTATTAGCTCCAGACATTATTTATACTATATATAGTATATGAGCACATATAGCACAATATAAAATTTAGACATGTGTAACTGCAGTATTTTATAAATATTCTTTATTAATAATGCTCCAGGTCTATCAGAGTCAGTCCTCATTTAATGTCCTTAGTAGTTCTTGGAAGCTGCAACTTGAAGCAAAAAATGTACAGCAAAACCAATTATCTTTTCTCATCAACGTTATAATGAAAGGACATTATTCAAGGACCTACTGTATACAGTTTTGCTTCCAGGTGCAGTTCGCAAGATTCTATCAATGACATTAAATGAGAAGTTACTGTAAATATATATATGCATATACACATACACATATATATGCTTATATTTATGAAACTTCCTTTCAGCAAAATGTCAAGTCTTGAAATATTCATAAATTCTTGATAAAATAAACATTTACTGAATAAAAATTTTTACATAGTACAAATAATAAATAATAAGATGGGTCTCCTATAAAAGTAAATGGAAATCTATCACAGAAGTTTTATGTTTTAAAATGTGAACTATCACAAAGTTACTGAAATACATTGTTATTAATTATGTGAAACACTCTATGCTTGTTATTTTTTAAAAAGACATGCTGTATAGATCTAAAATTATTTTTTGCAGAATTCCTGACATATGTGATTTTCTATAACATAGTATACTTCAAAGGAAATCAAAGTCCATTGCCAGTACACTACTGATTAACAACCAACCAAAATTGAGTCTTTAAAACAAGAAAGAGTTTCTCAGACTTTTAAAGAGATAAAAGTATGCCTACTGCCTACCAACACCATTTCTTACTATGTTTTTCCTTCACGTATCTGATTTAACTAATATTTTCTTAATTTATTTAAATAAAAGGCAAATGGGGAAAATTTCAGAAGAAATCAATGTAAATTAAGCACAGGAAAAATCCTATTTTAAAACTCACTGTAGAGTTTGTAACAACTCATTTATTCTAAATTACTAAAGCAAATTTATCAGACATGAAATTTCCATGTAAATGAAATATAAACTATTTTTCAACATCAAAATTTAACTATCGGGATGACAGGAACCTTGAAAATAAATTTTTAAAGAATATAATTTGAAAATTCGTTGTCTTGAAGATTCTGATAATTATTATGAAAAAAAGTTTCACTCTACTACAATGTTGATCTCAAGGATTACTGAAATACTAAGAACCAGTTTTTCCCAACTCATACTGATTCTAGATACATATAATTTTTCATCCATATACCAACAATTAATAATTAGCCCTAGTCATATCTAATTTGCTGCTTTGAATATACTGTATTCTAGAACATTAAGGAATTCTTGTTAGAACTGGATATAAAAAAAGAATAAATAGAAAAAAATGTAAGGATTTTAAAGGCTCATCTATAACCATATTATTAAGCTTCACTGCATATATAAAGGATATGTAATGTTACTATAAATTCCAGTGGTTTAAATTTAAATATTTAATTCATTAGCAGGTTAATTAGATAGTAGTCGACATGTGAGGTATGCAGTATATGTTAACCCATGACCACTCTGTCTTGCTCCCAAGTTGTGATAAACTAAAACAACAGCAGTGAAATCTACAGTTCTAAATAAATGATCTCTAATTTTCTCAAGGTCTATCTGCCCGAATACTGAGTCTACTCTTGTATATGCGATCCCAGCACTTTGGGAGGCTGGGGTGGATCATTTGAGGCCAGGAGCTGAAGACCAACCTGGCCAACACGGCAAAACCCTGTCTCTATAAAAAAATATAAAACTTAGGCCAGGCGCAGTGGCTCACACCTGTAATTCCAGCACTTTGGTAGGCCGAATATAAATTTTACCACAAAAATATGTACAACTATTTTGTATCCATAATTAAAAATATTTTTAATTTTAAAAAAGAACATATAAATTACGAAGCACACAGTACCACAAAAAGTTTTATATAGGGCTATATGGCCAATGGAAAAGTGTAGCTTAGAAACACTGACACATAATCTTAGCTGTCTGTGTAACCAAATGAATAACATGAGGCCACTGAGCCCGGCAGAGATTAATGTACCCAGACAAAAGTGCAAAAGGTTAAGGACAAGAGCTACAATACCATACCTTTTCTGAAAAATGAGGACTAAAATAAATTAAAATGAGAGTCACAATTCAATTGACTAGCCATTCAGTAGTATAAAGCAGAAAGTGAATGTTCAATTACAAATAGAGGGGAATGAAAGAGAGAAAAGTAAGAGCAACAACTATGGCAGAAAACATGGCATATAAGTAAATGAGTAGAGGATGCTACAGAGCCCTTGCAGCCAGCAAGTCTTCAAAGATGCTACTATAAAGAGAGAACCAGCCCAGTAAAAACAAGCATGGAAACAGACAAGAAGGAAATTCAAAAGCAAACTACCATCAAGACTATAAGAATAGCTACCTAAGGCTACAGGCTTTGGATGAAAAGAAAATTAGTGAAAAAAAAAAAAATAAGAACAATCATACGTCACACTAACTGTAATTGGTGAACGTGCCTAAGTTAACTGCACACTGAATCTCTAGATGGGTCACTTAAAATGTTGCTTTGATTCTCTGCATCCAATGCCTTGGTTTTAGGTGCCAAGAATGAAAGAACCACTTCAGGTGGGATTGACATAGAAATTTCCAAAACCAGGTGGACCCAATCATACATCTTATTAAAATGGGTTTAACAGGTCCAACCACACCACTTAGTATGACGTGTTTCAACTACTTTCAGTTAAAAGTAACTCACCATATGTTACAAATTTATGCTACATACTGATTCCTCACCAGGAAATGTCCCCAATTTGGGTATTTCTGGTAAACTAGGTCATACACATGGGCACACACATGCACATTCAATGACATTTGTTGTTGTTGTTGTTTTTCTCTCCTCAGTGCTTTTTCCCCACTTCCTTACTTTTACTTCTTGTCTCTCAGGTATATTCTGAGTAGCTTAAAGACACTAGCGTAATTTTACTTGTCTTGAACAATGCCATAGTCTTCAATAGTCACTCTTCAGTTAATATATTTAATATAAAACCACAGTAGTTGTATTTGTATTTATAAAAATAAGTGTGCTCATTTAAGATTCAGCATATAAAGTCATTTCAAAAATGTTTTTAACACTGTCATAATTACAGCAAATATTCACATTCAATTTAAGAACATTGTTTTTGATCGGAAAAGTTCCTATAGCCTTGTAACAAGAGAAACATTCTTAAGCAATGTGTCTGGCATATACTAATCAAAACTCTATGCATGCTTATGCTGAATACCAATGAAATCAATCTAAGTTATCAAAGAGAAAAGCAGAAAATTTTAAATGAAAATTGAAACTGCAAAAAAAAAAAAAAGTCTCATGTTTTCAATACTCAAAATTCAAAGAAAAGAAGTTCCCTTTTGACTTGAGGGAAACAACAAAAAACAAAAATACATCGCTTCTGGGCACATTATTAGCTGAATTCTGAATCGTCATTTGTATGTAGAGAACGCTATTACCAGAATACAAAAAAGCTTACAAAATGTCTAATGCTTTACAAAACAAAATAGCAAAGCACATTTATTTACTCTGCTTCAAGTACTTTTGTGGAAGTGAAAAAAATATTAAAATTTATCAGCATAATAAACGTATACATTCAACTTACTGGTAACATTGTTTTTAGTCCTGAACGGAGGAATTCATTCCTTAAATGTATTCGAAAATCAAGCTCATAAGGAGAAGTGACAAGGGCATTTATAAACTGCATGCAGGCCACCTGCAATTAGAAAGCAAATTTTGTTTTTAAAAAACACATTAAATAAATTAGTGAAATATTGCATTAAGATAATATATTCACTAAAGGCATACACACATAACGATAAAATAAGAAAAGCAAATATTTCTAGAAGTATGATTATGACTTTAATTATAAACAACAAAATTAATGACAAAGTATCTAATGTCCAAAATAATTCTAACAAAGATGTCATGACGAAGTATGTTGTGCTTTTAAAAATAATACAAAGAAATATTCAACTCCCTCTGAAAAACCCAAATTGCTAAAGCGGGCAGATAGAGCTCTTTGAAAAGATCACAAAAATGTATCTTTCATGTCCAGCTGTCCTAACAGTACACTTGGCCTCAATTCTACAGGGTTATAAACACTTCTAAAATAAATTAAAGTTATAAAAGTACCCTAATATTAAACAGGGAACAGTGATAACTTAGATAAATTATTACATTGATTTACATTCTCTCCATCCTCTTAATGGGATGATTTGTACAAAATATATAAAGTATTAAAATATGTAATTAGGATGGATTAACTTACTAGGTATGAAAAAAATAATAGAAGTGAATTAAGATCAACTAGAAGGCACTGGGACACTAATACTAAGGCACACTTCATAATAAAGCATATGTAAGAGCTTGTTTTCAAGTAAAGTATTTGATTAAATATATTGATACTGAAAAATGAGTTTTGCTTTTCTTACTTTCTGATTTTGAGATTCCCTATTATAAAAAGGAATTTATTTGCTGGTAATTTTAATCTAGAAGGGAATCAACAAAATGCTGAGTGCCAGGTATTCCATAAATTATTCCTAAGTAGCATTTTTGGAAAATGCTGATCAAATCTAAGGTAACTGGCTAATTGTTTAACTGAAAACATGTCATTTAAATGTATTATTTTTATTTTTAAAGAATGCAATGAGTAGAAGAGTGCTCAAAGGTCAAACTACAAGGGGAATCCTTGGAAAAAACAGATTATATAAAGATACTAAGTATATATAGAAGCACACACAAATAAATTAATAGTTAGCATGGGAAAAATATATTATGAAAAGACAAATATTTCAAATGTATTTTGATTTGACATCTACAGATCTATTATGATAGAGTTATTTTTTCCAAAATAGGGAGAAGAGATTAAGAGGTATGCTTTACCCTTGAATCTATATCTTATATATTTAAGTTGCTTTTTGGGAGATTAGCCCATCTGCCCCACATCTATATTCAAAAATCAAAAGTTACATGGTTTAAAAGGGCTGATTAAGGTTGTTTCTAACATGATCAGATATCTGAATGATACAACAATATATTCTAATTTCTATGAACGTTCAAGTATCAAGATAAAACACTTAGAAAACTGACTAAATATTTGCCATAGATTTGGCATTAACTTTAAAGACATACCAGATAAGTTATTATGAAGCTTATGCTTTAATAGATTACTTAACCTTCCTATTTACAATAGGAAATCATGTAAATCTTTATATAGTTTTGATAGGTTAGGCTATATATTTGCATACTGTACATGTCCACGGTTATATTGTCATTGTATTTGCTTGAATGACTCTTGTTATGTTACAACTATGACACGACCAAACAAGCCAAAGTACATGTCCAATCCAAAATTAATAGAGAGAAAAGTTGCCATCTGTTAGGATTGTTTTTGCCAGAAGAAATTCTAGCTTAATGGCTTGTATTAATACCCTACAAGTAAAGAGAACATTTCTGTAAGAAACAAGTTAATGAGTCCTGCAATTGTATCTTTATACAAATAAAAGTATTTAGATCAGGAGACAATAAAGATAATAAAAGTCAATAAAATTAATGAATGTATCAATATAACTTTAATAATATGTTTCAATGATATTAAATACTCACTTTATATATAATATTTGAACCTATAGTTTAATATGAAAACAAAGACGTTCCATCCATTGACTATAGTATATAATAATTAGGACATAATGTGAAGTCAGTTTTAAAAAGGTAAAGGTATTGGCTTAACAATGTACCATTTATTATATATCATATTCTAATAGATATTTAATTAATTACAAATAACATAAGATGAATAGACATGCTATCATGTCATTTTCCAACATAAGCTGATAAAGTAATATTCTTTTACAGAAATATGTATATTATAATATGAATGTGGAAAACAAAAAGGTCATCTAAATTTTTGCTATTCCTTTATGCCATTACACAAATGCTGCCCTTTTCAGAGAATGGGAACATTATCTCAAATCCAAAACTGAAATAATTATCACTATTTACAAATACAAAATTAAATTTAAATTAGCTTAAAGGCCAGAATATATTACTACTTAATTATAAACATGACAACCCCATTGTGTGTATTCTGAATTCATAGCTAAATATAAAATCTCAAACTATCATCATCATCATTATTATTATTAGTTGTCACACAATGTATTAGGTCCTTTACATAATTCACCATCTAATCTCATCTTCATAAAAACCACACAAGGTTAGCATTACTGTTATTCTTATTTTACAGATGATGAAGCTGAGGCTCAAAGCAGATAGAATAACTTATATAAGGCCACACAGCAAGGAGGAAACTCATGATTATAAATAATATCACTTTACTACAAATATAATTTCCATCACATTCCAAAGGTCTCATAAACTCCATTCATAGATTCTCACAACAAAAGATTTTAAGGATGGGTAAGATGATAAAATGTAATTGGTACAACATGCTTAATATACTGGGGATATGTAGCTTTAAAACTATAAGTTAATTAGAAAAACATACAATAATATGAACAATAGGTTGTCTAATATACATAGTGGCTATAATAATATATAATGTAATGCAAAAAGAAAAAAAAAGCAAAAGTAGAAAATGGTTCTTGGAGAGGGTTAAATTCCACTTCATGTACATCCTGAGCAGTAAAGTATAAATGGCATCCCATCATCCAAAATAATGGTCTACCACTCCTCTCCTTTACTTCCTGCCAACCCACTCCATACTCAGCATGTATATGCATGTGAACACATGCATACATGCACACACACACTCTACAGTACTGTGCTATCCAATATGGGAGCCACTTATCACAGTTTAATTTAATTACAATTAAATAAAATTTAAAATTCAGTTGCTCAATTTCACTAGCCATTGTCCCAGTGCTCAACAGCCACAAGTGGCTAGTAGCTACCACATTGGACAGCAAGGATATAGAACATGGGAGAAAGTTTGATTGAATAGCACTACACTGGAGATTTTAAAGAAAAAAAGAGATCTGGCCTAATCTCTGAAACCTTCACTTCAAAGAACTACAAAACTCATTGCTGAATAATGAAAATTTCAAAATTCATATGCTCAACTTCCAAGTATATAAATCTTTAAGAGATGACTGTACTCTATTGTCCTCTAACAATGCAAAATCAATCTGCTTTCCAAAAAAAAAATTCAACTCCAGAGACAGAAAATAATCATGAGATTTTAAAGCTAGACAGAACATAAAATACTCTGGTCCAATATGTTATTTAAAAATAAAGAAACTGAAAACCTAGAAAGATTGGATGATTTGTCCAAGATCACATAACTAATAAGCCCCAATGATACAACTAGAACTCAAGTCTCTTGACTTTAGCCTTGGATTTTTTTCTACCATATTATATCACACAAATCTTGTTTAATATCATTTCCCCTTATCTTAGAAAGAAAACAAATGCCCTTGAATTGAATATCACAAAGTCCATTATCCAGAGTTGCTTAGTGTCTTTATAATGGCTATGTTTCAAAACGGTCTGCCGTATCTATTGTTACAAATACAGCTTCCATGAGAATCAAAATTTTAAAGTCACAGAAAATCAGTGAATTTCCTCCATTATTAATACATATGCTAGGGCCACAATTCTGATGTTTAATTAGTAAATACAATCAATTTCTATATTTGCATTTTCATTCAGTGATATCATAAGATTTCAACATGAGATGCATATATATCCTATTGAATGAATACATAAACATACATAGTTAAAAACTACCAGTTCTGTGCATGTGATAAAGTACCCAATCATTTGTGTCATGTATAATTATATACTACACTGAATCATTATCCATTTTCTACCACATTAAGATGCTTCCTTTACTATAACAGTATATTATATTTCTACAATAATCATCTACATTTTTTAGTCACCAGATGCTGTTGTCTTTGTTCTGGGGTGGAATGGTATAAAGGGTGAAATGTTACAAAACAGATGATAAACTTTCAAAAGGCAAAGCTCATCTGTATATGCCTAGGGTTTATTTGTAACACTTAACTGTCCCAAATAAAATAATTAAAATATAGTAAGTGAATGACATTTAAATATTTCCAATTTTATTGGCATAAGATATAGCATTACAAAAAGAAATTTAAGTTTGTTTTTTTAACCTAAGTGACAGAGAAAGGGAAATATTTGAACACAAATATCTTCATAAAATTACTGGGAAAATGCTAGAACCTTCTATTGATTTTAACTTACAGGCTTTGAAAACTATACAAACATCTATCTATTTAATCACAATTCATAGAGCTATGGGGTACAATAATTGCCAAGTCTAGGGCATTCTCAGACAGATTATCCATATTGCCATTATCTGTGACAAATTGTACTTTTAAAATTTTATTGACACTGTTCCACACTTGACCTTATTAAGTACTCTGTTGACATTAACAAGGCCTTTCTTTATCCTAGCCCAGCAGGAGTTAGAAACAAAGATGATTTAAGTCAAAGTATGAGAGAAGAAAGATGTGAATGTACAGAGCAAATTAATTGAGAAATGGAGTACTTTCCAAGCCAATGGAAGCCATGTACAAAGGTATGAAGGTAGAGGAATAAAACAGAATAAAATCTACAGGAAACAAAGTACAATATGACTAGACTAAAAACATATGTAGAAGCGTGGTGGAATATGAGGCGAAAGAGAAAGCAACAGCCAGATGAAGTATTTTGTTTGGGAAAGGACTAGACTGTAATTCTAGAGACTGTGGGAAGCCATTGTTGGACTTTAAGCAGTGAACTATGGGAAGCCAATGTTGGACTTTAAGCATTCTGAAGTGCATTTCTGAGAAAAGCATTTCAGAAAGACAACATTGTAGAAGATAATTTAAACGGGGCCATAATGAAGAATAGAACATAGGGAAAGGATAAAATAGTGAGATGTAACAATGCTCTGAAATTTAAAAATGGCACAGTGAGGGTGCAGAGAGAAGGATACCATGTCAAGGAAGGGAACTATAACATTAAGGATATAGAATTGATAGGATCTGGTGACTAATGGAACGGAAGATGGAGTAAGGGTAGATTCCAAGATGACTAGTATGTTTCTGCTATATGCTAACTGGTGGGTAATACTAAGGTCAACCAGGATTGGGAACACAAGAGGAATGCAGGTCAAGGCTGCAGAGAGGTTTAGAGTAGGGAAAAGGATTTTTTTAAAAAGGAAGATAAGTATATTTAAGGACAATATTGAATTTGAAATCTAGTCAGGAGGCAGTTGAACATATGAGGTCTGTGAGTTGGGAGGAAGAGAAGAGATCCGATAAAGACATCACATATGAGTGCTAGTTAATTGAAGCTGTGAGGATAGATGCGATTGCCCAAGGATTATCAATATGAGAAAAGCAGAGTACCAAAGGACTGAGGATCAAGCTCTAGGAATCTGCAAATTTAAGGGCCAAGCATAGAAATAAGAGAATTTAAATGAAACATAAAGGTAAAAGAAAAACAAGCAGAGCTTATGATATGGTTTGGATTTGTATCCCCACCCAAGTCTCATGTCAAACTGTAATCCCCAGTGTTGGAGGAGGGGCCTAATGGGAGGTGACTGGATCATGGGGGCGGTCTTTCCCCTTGCTGGTCTTGTGATACTGAGTGAGTTCTCATAAGATCTGGTTGTTTACAAGTGTGCAGCATCTTCCCCTTCTCTCTCTTCCTCCTGCTCCAGGAAGCAAGGTGTGCCTGCTTCCCCTTCGCCTCCCACCATAATTGTAAGTTTCCTGAGGCCTCCCCAAGCCATGCTTCCTGTACAGCCTGTGGAACGGTGAGTCAATGAAACCTCTTTTTTTTTAAATAAATTATCCAGTCTTAGGTAGTTCTTTACAGCAATGTGAGAATGGACTAATACAGTTTAGTATCATGGAAGTCAAGGGAGGAGGGAGCTTTGATAAAGGAGTGATCAATAGTGCCAAATAGTGCTGAGGAAGCTAATATAATGACTTCAAAAGCAGCCTGTTGCTTTTTATATCATGGAGGTCACTGGCAACCCTCTATTACTGAAAACGATAGGTTTGACAATTATTCAGTGTTGAAACAGATTTAAAATAAAGGCATCCTTGTTTAAGTCAGAAGTTAGTTTTGTGTCAATACCAAAAATTACTACATTGCACAAATATCTCTAAACAACCTCCCATTATCGTAATCTAGTTTCTAAATGACAATAATATAAAACTGTCAATAAATAGAACAAGTTTCCTAAGTAATATCAAGCATTCATTCAACGCTTTATAAAGTGCTAATTTCCACAAATTTTCTCCATATTCATAAGCCTTGATGCCTTGTTTTCTTATAAATGCACTTTCACTGACAAATGATTAATACTTTGTCCAAAGCTACTCCCTCATATGTGATGGTCTGAGTACACTAATGGCTAATTTACAAGTATGCTTACAGTAAAATCTCAACACTCAAGAACCACTGTGGAAAGAATCAAGCCACATAGAATAGGTTCATATATCTGTTTATCTATCTAAGCATCAACATCTTGTTTCATATGGGACACTCTCTGAAATGAATTATATAATTCTCACATTCTTATGCAAAATAAACTAGATATAATTTAACAATTTCCTGTTAAGTCAGGGTCATCACTAAATATGTGAATTAGTGAGGTATGGTGTAACTCAGTATTTCGGGAGGTACTGAAGTGTGCAGGGCTACTAGCCTCCACGCTCTGTGAAGCCTATTGTTATCATTTGCATTCCAGTTTCAGAATTTTCTTACATTTCTATCTACCCCTCTCCTGTTGCCAGCTTGTCAGTTGTCACTTCTTGATGATTCCAGCATATGATTCTGGAATAAACCCTCTCCCAACCTTCCAACCTGCACTTCTAGTCTGCTGTGGATGTAAACAGATAATTGGGTTCATTAAGATAACATATGAAAAGAGAGTAAATAGGCTCTGATTAAAGGCCAAAAAGTCGTTCTCACCATGAGGTTTACTTGATAGATTTGGTGACATTTGTAGACTGCTCAGATTGTTTTATTTTATTTTTGTTTTATTTTTTAGTTCTCAGTTATATTCCAAAGGACAAATCTATTAAATAGGTGAGGAATGGATAAGTGAAGCTATCACACATCAGGAAAGGGCATATTTACAGCTCTGTTTTTGTGTACCATATCTAATTACAACATGTGCAAAGTTCATTATTATTTTCAGCATGTTAGAAAACAGTTTTTAAATGTATTAAATTATGCTACTACACTTCTTTGTATATACTGAAATACTGTAAAAACATGGCACCTTTCAAACTAACAGCAGCCTGTGAAGACTGGGGCTGTTTTGATAGTACATCATTGTATGTTAACTATACTCCTCTCCCTTTCAATAAACTGTTATTAATGCTCAGTATACCTTAGGTTTCCTACCTGGCTATCTAGAAAGCAGTTTCAACTAGATGCTGGTATTACCTCACTGTTTTTTATGAAGTGACTGCCAGATGATTCTGGCCTCTATTTTACCTCCTGGAAGCCCTTTTCACCTCTCATCCTACCATAGTACTACTTCTCTATCAGCAAAGATAATTTATGAAAAATGCTTACTTGTCCTTCAAGGCCTAGTTAAAATATCACCTCATTACTGAAGCCTTCCCGGACTTATGCAAGACATAGAAGAAACAGATATAGGTGGGGAAAGTCAGGCATTTCAGGCAAAGTGTTCTGCATGATAAAATGTTTGAGGGCATTTAAAAGTCTACAGCGTATCTGGGAAACACCAAACGTAGTATGGCGCAAACATATGGTACATTCGGGAGAATGATAGGCTCAAAGGCCAGAATATTAAATTAGGGCCACAGTGAAAAAGTTAGCAATGGGTCATGAGCATAGATTTTTAAGAATGATAATATATTAGAATTGGACTTTTTTTTATTATTATTATACTTTAAGTTCTAGGGTACATGTGCATAGCGTGCAGGTTTGTTACATATGTATACTTGTGCCATGTTGGTGTGCTGCACCCATCAACTCGTCAGCACCCATCAATTCATCATTTATATCAGGTATAACTCCCAATGCAATCCCTCCCCACTCCCCCCTCCCCATCATAGGCCCCGGTGTGTGATGTTCCCCTTCCCGAGTCCAAGTGATCTCATTGTTCAGTTCCCACCTATGAGTGAGAACATGCGGTGTTTGGTTTTCTGTTCCTGTGATAGTTTGCTGAGAATGATGGTTTCCAGCTGCAACCATATCCCTACAAAGGACGCAAACTCATCCTTTTTTATGGCTGCATAGTATTCCATGGTGTATATGTGCCACATTTTCTTAATCCAGTCTGTCACAGATGGACATTTGGGTTGATTCCAAGTCTTTGCTATTGTGAATAGTGCCGCAATAAACATACGTGTGCATGTGTCTTTATAGCAGCACGATTTATAATCCTTTGGGTATATACCCAGTAGTGGGATGGCTGGGTCATATGGTACATCTAGTTCTAGATCCTTGAGGAATCGCCATACTGTTTTCCATAATGGTTGAACTAGTTTACAATCCCACCAACAGTGTAAAAGTGTTCCTATTTCTCCACATCCTCTCCAACACCTGTTGTTTCCTGACTTTTTAATGATTGTAGAATTGGACTTATTTTTTAAGGATAACTGACAACAGTGTAGAGCATTTTTCTGGAGATAAAGAACATGTCAGTATAGGGTTAGGAAATTGTTGAAATAATATTGGTGGGAGAAGATAAAGGCAGTGGAAATAGAGTGGGTTAGATTCACAGTCAATACTATACTTTGTTTAAGACTTGATGACTGAATGCAGGGGACAAAGAAGAAAGAAGTATTGAGGAAAATTAAAGATTAGGTAGAAGATGATACCTCTATAACCCAAAATAGGAAACACAGGAAGAAGAGGAGACGTAGGAAAAATCAGGTTAACAGAAAGAGATAATAAGCTAAGTTTTAATATAAAAGGAGTTAGAGCTTAGTAGTTAAAGCACGTTATCTATACCCAGACTCCCTGGTGTGTAATCTGTGTTTTCCCTTCTATTCACACTGTGACCCTAGGAAAGTTATTTAACCTCTATGAGCCTCGGTTTAATTATCTATAAAATGGGGATAATACTTCTATCTCTCTCATACAATTGCTGTGAGGTTTAAATGAGATAACATATTAAAGTATTTTAAACACTGTCCGGCATATGGGTTATAAATGTTATTTTTAATTTCTTAATTTTATGATACCACTGAGCTGGATGTATAAATCTGGAGAATCACTACCATAGTTGGATTGTAAAACTAGAGAAGCAATTGAGAACATTCATGGACAAAATTGTTTTAAAAAGTATGTGTCTGTATGTATATACATATACATGTAGATATGTGTATGTGCATATGAATGTACGTACATAAAATGATACTAAAAGAGGACCAAGGATAGAACATAGGGAACAAAATACCTAGGAAGTAAGAGGAGGAGAAATACAGTAGAAACACAGGAAAAAAAAAAAAAAAAAAAAAAAACATAAAGATAGAGAACAAAGGAGAGAATAGTGCCTAGAAAGCCAAGGGAAGTAACGTTGTCAAGGAGGAAGGTGATCAATAGTGCCAAGTGATCAGGATTGGAAAGAAGCCATTGGATTTTGAAATTGGATGCACACTGTAAATCTTTTTGAGAACTGTAATAAAGTTGAGTTGTAAAAGGTAATTTAGAAAACATAGAAAACAAATATGGATTATTCTTTTAGAGGCATGGACTTTAAAATGAAAAGGAGAGACAAGAGCCTAGTTAGAAGGTTAAGTCAGATCAAAAGAAGTTGCTGGTGTATAATCTGTGTTTTACGGAAGAGACCGGAAAATGCTACTAAGCTGAAGGAAAGTCAATGAAGACAGAGTGTATGAAGATATGCGATTTATCTTCCACCTATTTCTTGAACTCCTGAAGATAATGAAAATCCTATCACAGGTACAAAATTTCACTTTAAAGGTAAGCCAGGAAAAAAATCTGTGAGAAGTTAATAACCTTTTTTAAAACCCCCAAAAGGGGGGGAAATGTATATACTTGTTATTTAAAAAAATAATTAGTCCTGTATTTTAACAAAATTACTTCCCGAGACTGTAATAACATTTTGGGAAGTCTCAGGATACTACAGAAATAGAAAAGTAATTCTGTTAAAATGCAACACTAATTATATTTTTTAAGCAACAGATTTAAACTTTGGGTTTTTGTTTCTGTATTCTGAATATATTTTTGAACTTTTAGAGGACATCTTTTCATTCACATTAGTCTAAATAAACAAACTTACTTCACAATTCTTGTGAGAGTACTAGTATCTGTATACAACAAATTACTAATTTTTGTAGCTCATTAAAATGTGAAATTTTAAATTGTGGTTTGCATATCTTTGCATCTATAATCAGTATTCAACAAATTCTTGAATACTTAACAAGACGTCTATGATTCTTCCATATGTTACTTGCTAACAACTTGTCACTTTATCATTCCATTTTGTCCAGCTTCCTGAAGGCTAGCAAACGTCTTTCCCGTCTCATTGTTTGGGGTGAACTACTCATTGGCAGCGGTATCCCTTCAAAGTATAGGCAATGCAGTATTCAAATTCTGGCATCACAAAGGCACAGGTTCAAATTACAGCTCTATCCCTTAACAGCTGGCCGATTCTGGAGTGCCTTTTAGCAATTCAATTCCCTGATCAGTAAACCGGAGGTAATAATACATAACTCACAGAGTTGTAGCTAAAAATTTATTTAAAGAAGATTTTAAAAATATATCAATATATTCGGCCCATGTAATGAAAACTCTGAATATAAATAAAAGAGTTCATTCCTACTCAACAAACTTTCGAAGAGAAGTACAAACACACACATATAGCTGAAAAACCAATGAAATTTAGTTAGGTAAGCTCAACCATAGGAACATGAACAAAACTTTCAAAGTCATCTAAAAAAGGCAGTCTTCAACCTTTCAGTAGAGGTGTAAAATTTTATCAAGATTAAATTTTATAAGAAACAATGTATTATTTTAAAAAACACTGGAAAAAATATCCTAATCTTTAAAATATGTAATATAATCCCAGCATTTTGGGAGGCCAAGGTGGGCAGATCACCTGAGGTCAGGAGTTCAAGACTAGCCTGCTAACATGGCAAAACCCCGTCTCTACAAAAAATTTAAAAATTAGCCGGGCGTGGTGGGGTGTGCCTGTAATCCCAGCTACTTGGGAGGCTAAGGCAGGGAGAATCACTTTGGGAAGCAGAGGTTGCCGTGAGCCGAGATCGTGCCATTGCACTCCAGCCTGAGCAACAGAGTGAGACTCCATCTTAATAAATAAATAAATAATACATTTGACATAAAAGTGCACCATAAAAGTGGATCCAAAATGTTCAATATAGTCGGAGTAGAAGTCATGATTAACAAAGATCCTTCAATATTTGGAGAGGTATTACAATTTTGTAACATCACAGATTCTCTTTAGACAAGCCAATTCATCTATCTGATACCATTTCAAACTCTGGCAAACAAAAATACAAATACTTCATAATATATAAAAAAGGAGAAAATTAATTGTGTTTGTTTCACATCAAGCAAGAAATTTTAAGAGTTAAACATTCGATGCTAAGTATCTTGATAAAATTAAATGTGGAAACTACCTTCTCTTTGTTGAACAACAATATGAGAACTAAAAAAAAAAAAATTCAGAGTTTTCCATGGTACATTAAATGGTATACATTGTGTAAAAGAGAGATTAGCAGAGACCAAAAACCTGGAATCAAATTCCGACTGTGACACTTAAAAACTGTTGTCATGTTAGACCAGTTATTTAATCTTATTCGTCCCATAAGCAAAACAAAGATACTATAGTAATACCTACATATCTAGGTTGTTGTGAGAATTAAATCAAATAATATATACAAATTAAAATGTTTACTGCAGACCTCACATCATAAATACAACCAATAAATATGCATTCTCATCCCTCAAGAACAGAGTTATTCATAAAATGGAACATTTCCTGAAACCATCTAAGTAAAGATAGTGAGTTTTGTCATTTTCTAAAGAAGGCATTTAGTAAGTTGTCTACACAGGGCTATCAAATGAACGCTAATCTAAGAATTGCAATTCAATCCCTTCTATTCTGGTGAGTCACACCTTTGAATGTTGTCTGAATGGCACAAAGAGAGATGTGTTTAATTGTCTTAAATTTCTACAAGCCCACCAACTTCACTAAAAGTTGTTGGGATAATGGCATTGGCTGAACGGCTTGCCCTTTGGCCTTGATTATTGCTAAGGCTTCAATTTCCCTGGTTTATTACTAAATTCTTGTCTAAATATCAATGACAGCCATAACTGCCACATTTATAATAATTCAAAAGTATTTTTCCTAATTTTAAACAAATTGTAATTCTCACAAACTAGCAACAGAAAAATTTTAGTTTTACATTCCATACTACTTAAATGCCAGCTAAAATGGAGTTGATGTCATACAAAATGAGTACTCTAAAAATAACCCTAGAAGCAATTTAAGACAAAACTAACTCACCTGTAATTGCAAGGCTTCCTGATTTTCTAAACCTTCCACAATTGGTGAAAATCGTTCCCTGTTATTTCTTTCTGCTGCTGTTGTTATAGCCCCTAAAAGTTTATCTAGACTGCAGAGAAAAAAGAAGAAACAGAAATGAGAAATACTTCTTATACACACACTATGAGCATAAGTCCTTTTAGTATTCCCTGTTTGCTTTCTGGTATTTGATGTTTATATGTACCATTAGAATTTTTTCAAATTATTATTTGCTTTTTTGATGGAAATTGTATGTTTTAAAATATGCATACATACTGGAATGGCTAAATCAAGCTAATTAACATATATTGCCTCACATACTTACATGTTTTTGTGGTATGAACAATTAAAGTCTACGCTCCTAGGAAATTTCAAGTATATAACACACTGTTATTAATTACAGTCACTATCACGTAAAATAGATTTCTTGAACTGATTCCTCCAGTCTAACTGAAAGACCATTACAATATAGGAATTGTGTTCCTGTACACATATTTCTTTAAGTCAAATATTGATAGCTCTAAATAATTTTAGGGTATCAAAAGGAAAATTCGATTTTAAAAACTAACTTTCCTGGGTGACATTAAGAAAAGAATACTTAAGTGATAAACATTAAAATTTAAAGTTTCAGGTTTTGATATTTCATGTGTTAACATTAATTTCACTTAAACATAATATGGTACCTACAATTGTTAACAGTTTATTGGAGCATTAACAGATTGTAATTTTATAATAAAGTTCTGGAAAGAGCGATCATTTTTTAAATAATTTTTTTAAATCAACATTTTTTGGCAATGGAAAAAGAAAAAAGACGCTAAAAAGGAAAGCCCAGGTAATTAAAAAGAATGCATAATTATGTAGCACAAGAAACTTATTAACCTGACCAAAAGTATTGGTAAGTATCTCCATACAATGCCTAAAATAAATTAACCTCTATATAGTATACTACTATTATCAAATTATATCTGAAATTATAATTAAATCATAACAATTATACTGGACTACATTGTATTTTATTAATATTGAAAATCTAAGTGATTAAAAATATTTGTTACACATGTATAAACTGACTTTTTAAAAAATAAAATCTAAGGATCCTTGCTTTTACATATGTTATCTCATTCTCAGCTTGTTATCATTGAGGTGAGACTAAATATGGTAATATATTTGTTTAGTGTTTGTCTTTTGGTTTCTGAGGACAGTAGCTAACACTAAACAACATCTCATTTTATTCTAACAGTTACGAGAAAGTCAACATATTGCAACATCCTTAAATCTTTGCATAGTCCTGTTCTGACTCAAATTGACATTATTACTATCACGCAAAGTGTTCCAAAGAAATATTTTGGTTCAGGTCCTTAGCAGATATTTGATTCTTTATCACAAGGGTTTCTTATAAACTAGACTTACTAATGTCATCAAATCTGAAAGTTTGCTTCTGATTCAGTATTATTTCCATAAGATGTGATCAAATGCATGTTCAGCAACAACTTGCTGCATTTGGTGGCATACACACACTTTGAATAATTATCAACAACTGTTGTTATCTTTCTAACAGGTGGGTTTATTTCACTCTACAAATAATTTTCATTTACCATGGCATAGAAAGTAAAATACTATTATAAGATAATGCAAAATAAAGGCATCTATTCAAATTGTGTGATATGCAGCACAATATTTGTGTATGTATGTGTGTGTATTTGCCAAAATAACTCTCTGACTTTTGTCCACTGTCTAACGATTGCTGTACCTCCAGCAAAACAAAATTCTGCTCCATCACTTTGAATCCAACTTTCAAGAATTTCCCACTAGGATTCTATCTGTTTAAACTTAGTTTCCATAATATCAACAAAAAAGCCAAAATATAAACAGGCAAGATAAAAATTTCAATCAAAAATTATCTAAAATACTGTTTTCATGAAAGTTATCCAAAGAAACAGAACAAAAGTAGGACTTATTAATTTCCTAAGTGTCATTTTCCATGCAGCAAATATAATAATATAGCAATACTTACATGTTCTCTTCTCCAACAATGCAAATAGCAGAAAGTATTTTTACTATTTCAGTCATCATGTTGGGTTGTTTGGGGTCAATTGCTCTTGCCAATAGTAAAAGACTTCTTTCATCTCCTAGAATCCTTTGTAATCCAAACTAAAAAAAACAAACAAAAAACCTTCATTCAGAATGTCTATGGAATATATCTTTAATTTAAAAAAGCAGTGTACAATGATCTTCCAAAAACCCATACCCCCACAATGAGGTTCTATCTATGAATATTCTTCAAACGCAGTTATCTGTCTTTGTTTTTTATATGAAATGACTGCATCTTGGAGTTGTTGCTCCTTGATCAGATATGATCTCCATTAGCCTGCCCTAAAAATTCCATAAATTTGGAAAAATATGGGAACAATCAGTATTTCTCCAACAAAGAATAACATATAAAGCACATACTGATACGATTTTCTAAAGTAATTCTACTTATGTCATTGGGTCTCCCTGGAGATGTCTGGAATTCGTGGTTAAATTGTCCAATATGTTTGCATGAAAAATTAAGGTGAAGAAAAAGAGAAACTTTTTTAAAAAAGGCTCTTTTAAATACTATATGCCAGTATAAGCCTCAGTATGGATATTCCCATGCCTTCTCTCACTTATCTTCCCTGATTCACACAGCTGTGCTGCACTACAAACGCTGTGAACCTAAAGAAATGGCACCTGGGTTTTATTAAGTGTCACAAGTCAACTAAGGAGAGAAAACACCATTTTCATTTATTTTCTAAGCATGAATATCTGTGTGTATGTGTGTGCATGCATGAATTTAATAAATAAGAAATTTTAATGAAAATCTAAAACTTGAGTTTTCATTACATTAAGAAGGCAATATATTATCTTTGTCCCACAAAGTATTTTTCAGATTTCTTATAAAATATTTTTGCTTCATTTTACAGTCTAATGGTGAAATTGGATATTTCATCGGAGAAAAATTTCCATTTCAGCTAAACTTTAGTTAATTACCAGCCATATGAATAGTTCCATCAGCCCTAATTTAACTTCTAAAAGAACTCAGAGTGGCAGATGGGGAACATAGCTAAAGCTCTTAAATGTGAGTTTATCACAGGTCATAATAAATAGGAAAATATATGGAGACAAGACTGAAAAAAACAAAAAGAAAATGCAAGAAACAAGTCTGGAAAGAAGCAACAAAAACAAAATAGATAAGTATGCATAAAGGTGGCCAGGAGATGATTAAAAGTAATGAATATTAGTGAAAAACACATTTGCAAAACTGAGAGACAATGACCATGCAATTACCAAACCTAATAGCTTTAGGAGTCATTGAGACTGAGTGAAATCATTAGGTTTTAAAATTTTTTACTTAATGTTTAAAAGTAGTTTTTAATATATAGAGACACATCAAATGTAAAAAAGAAGACATGAAAAATATATCTGGAAAATCATTAATCCAAACATCAGAGCAATATTATAGTACTGGAAGTTAAGAAACAATGGGTTACTTTAATGAACCTATTTTTACATGTATTGGATAAAATAAAGGAGTTTTTAAAGTAGGTAAACTCCATGGGGCCAAGAAATTTGATGTGTAAGTAATTTTGGATAAAAGCTTAATTCCTTGATCTGGACAATTTATTCCCACACGAAGTGAAAAGATCACTGTATATTTTCTATTCTGAATGCATATTTTATGTCTATTGTTTCACATGTCTGTAATTCAAAAGATACATTAATGCATGCTCTGAGCACCTATGTGCAAGACATTAATGTGGCCTAACTAAAAACATCAATTTCGAATAATCTAAGTCAAATCATAATGCTTTTCGAAACTGCCAAACTCTTAAGAAACTAAGTGTTGACAAATCAAAGTATGTCCGGTTAAAAAAAAAAAAAAGGCTCTATAAGAATCTTACTATTATAATTCTCTCTAGTGAGTGTCCTGATTAAAATTACTTAGCATCCTAAACAGCCACAAAAATTGACAACATGAGTCAATAAGAACTTAGAACAAAGGGTCCTATAGCTAAATTTACAGATGAGGGGACTGATACTCAGAGAGGTCAAGTAATTTTCCAAAAGCCACACAACTTATTAGGAGCAAAGCATGAACTATATCTCCTGAATTCTAGAACTGTGTTATCTTTCCATTATGTCATTGTTTCCCTTGATTAAAGAAAGAGATCCATCTTGAGCTGTGAAGAAGCAATGCTCATTATTTCCTTGTTAGGCATCAGATTCTATTTAACTTTGTAGCCAAGGACTAACAGCCCAGATTTTGAGAAAATCTGTACTAGTAGTAACGGGGATGTTTCTGTAAGAAACTTCCAGAAACAGTACAAATAGCATATTATATTCAGGAGTCTCATGTCCACTAGCAAGCATTCATTGCATATGCTGATGTAGTAACATTCTTTGCTGATATATGTATGTTTAATATATAAATACTTACATATATTTCCATATGCTTGAGACTGTTTATAGACTAATACATAATCTGATTGCACTGGTTATTAATAGCCATATTTTACATTTGGCAAACTTATACTTATTGTTATAATTATTTCTATTATCTATTTTGAGATTATTAAAATACTATGTAAAGGGAATTAGGTAATTAAGTGAATTAGTCAGTATTTTGACTAAATACTATTGAAGAGGTCATTTCTAAGACAGTAAAAAAAATAGTTTATAGAAAAAATACTGTAACTTCATAACCTGAGTAAAGCCTATTTTTAGGAAAAAAAACCATTGTCTAAAATTCATAGGGTCCCTTATAATGCAACTAGTATTATACATATACATAAAAAGCCCTGCAATTTTTCAGAGATGTTTTATATGTATGTAAACTTGCTGACATTAATAAAACATAAAAAAAAGAGAAATCTCAATCTTACAATGTTCTTAGCAAACAAGTCAACCCATCCTTATAATTTTCCTTTTCAATAGAACAGAAATTCTCTGTATGGAAACATATTCAACAAACCACATTTAAATTTTCCTACTACCATTAAAGAAAAAGCATTATTACCGAAACTGGGAACAACACTAATTCATTTGCATGATTTCAAAAACCCAACAATAAATATTATGTGAAGCAAAGTATAACTTTCATTTAAGTATTACTTAAATATTATGAGGATTTGCATCATAAGGCCCCTTTTGTAAAGTGAACAAGCACTCACTATTTTGTTCATTTCTCTTTTTTTCCCATGTTTTCTGAACATTTAGTACTATAAAATCAAAAAGACCTCTGTTCACATGAAAGAAATTATTGGAGGAATAAACAGAATAAGAATCAGACACAGCATTTCTAAATTATAGACAAGAGTCAAATACACTTTTTCCAATCATTTTTTGTTTGTTTGTTTGTTTCATTGACTAGCTCATCCTCCTGAGGAAATTAGCAGCATTGACAATGGAAAGTACTGTTTTATCTATCTTCCCTATGTGAAAGCAATATATTTGAACAGAAGAAACAATGGAATAGGGCTCCATTTTTGAACAGACTTAGATCTATAGAAGCAATATCATCCCTGAAATCCTCTGGTTGCTGTGAGAACTTCTTTGGTTAAACTGAAATATCAGCATAGAAATTAAAAAACAAAAATTGACTGAGAAAACTAATAATACCTAACATTTTGGAAAATTAAACATCAAATTTATCTTTTATATATGGTTTCAAATGTATATTTAACCTCACTGTAAAACTTTATACTTATTATTTATAAGCCTGTAATAACTAGCCTATAATTAATTAATACAGCAGAAACAAAAGTAAAAAATAGGTACGGGGTGGGGAACAGGATTAGGGAAAAGAGTTAATGCATGCCGGGCTTATTACTTAGGTGATGGATCGATTTGTGCATCAAACCACCATGGCACATGTTCACCTATGTACATGTACCCTGGAACTTAAAAAAAAAAATTTTAAAAATTTTGTTCATTTCATACTTTCATAGTGTTGGGCAAGTTCTCACCTTTTGTGACGGGGCAGAAATAAATACTACTTACCTTATTATTCATAAATGCTTTGAGGCATTGAATAAGTTTATACTGATTCTTCTTGTCAATATTTTCTTGCCTAAATAAAAGAAAAATGTATATTATGTTGTGCTGAAACATTTCCCCTTTGGTGATTTTATTTTTAATGTTTATTCTTACTGTTTTTTGTCCAGAAGCTTTTCCAGCTCATCCAATAAGAGTCCAAGACCTTCATGGCCAAAGTTGTTAACCCAGCTAAGAAATAAACAAAAAATTACATGTATAAGTAAGCTAGTAATTTTAAAACATTAAATATCCAAAATAAAATTTCAGTTTTCAAATCTCATTATTCTGTCTCAATATTTCCTATCTTTAGTTTTTCAATTCCCACTACTTCAAGTATTGACTCTATGAGGACGACTCAGTGATCTTTACCTCAATCCTAGACTTCTCCACATTTTAGACCACCCATTACACAGCACTGCCTTGGTGGTTTCACCAGCATGACATACTTAAGCATGAATTTACAAGCTGAATTCATCTTCCCCTGTCTCCATACCCCGAAGTCAACTTATCTTCCACTCTTTGATACTGTATTAATAACATCACTACCCTTTAAATTCTTCAGACTTGAAATACTGGCATAATCATTTGATGCCCCATTTCTTTCACCTTTGCATTTATTCTATTTATTCATTCAACAAATATTTGTTGAGTGTCTACAAAGTTCCAAGCATGTTCTAGGTGAGAGAGATACGTAACAGGCAACAAAATTAGGCAACTAGCCTCACGGACTTTACTGTCTAGAGATAGGGAGACAGTGAACAAATAACTAACTATATATTAAATGTAAAAATTGCTTTGATGCAATGAAGAAAAATAAACCTTGGAAAATAGAATGAAAGGAGTGGCAGGTTGCTATTTTTCATTGTGTGATCAGGAAAGATTCTTTGATAAGGTTAGGTATTTCAGCAGAACCTTGAAGAAAATGAGGACTTTCCAAGTAGAAGGATTAAGGGCAAATTGGGTCGTGAAGCATTAGCTTGTGTGTTTAGAATGTTCCAGGAACTGTGAGGAGACCCATGTGGCAGGAGCTGAGTAAGCAAGTTTAGGAGATTGGCTGGACATAAAGTCTCCTGTATGGCAGAAGGCTGAAACACTGCTAATGTAGAGCTTGGTTTGACTTTCTGGCATCCAGTCACAAATATTCTACTTCTACTTCTAGAATGGCTCATCCAAATGGCCCCTTTCTTCCTTTCCAATGCCTGTGCTAACACTATAGTTTAGCCCTAGTTATCTTTCCTTTAATAAGCCTGGAGACTCCCAACTGGTGATTCCCCAACTTCATTCTTTTCTTTGAATCATTTTATAAAATGACAGATTAAATTGCCCATATCCAAAGTTTTCTGTCCAAAAATTTCCCCTGGACTACCTAATACATTTTAAATCCTTTAGCTCAACATTCTGATGTAGCCTCAATCTACCTTTCCAGCCTCAGGCCTTAAAGCACATGTGCCAATAAAATGAGACAAATTACCATTGCTGGAGCCCACCTGGCACCTTCCTCATGTTAGCTCATTTATTGTTTCTTCCCAGAAGGTAACCTCAACTCCATCTCTCCCAACTATTTAAAACTAAAATTGGCTGTTTTAAGTCATTAATGTTTTCCCCCGTAATTCCTCCAATCAAATGAGTTCTTTTTCCTTAAAATCTCCATGTAATATTTATCTCTTACTGCTTGACATAATCATGATGATTCTTGCCATATGTCTTACCTACCCCTTCGGCATGTAAATTCTCTAAAGAGAGTTATATCATTTCATTAATATTTCTATCTTTCATAGTGTTTAGCAAGGTAGCTCATATATAGCCATTAAATATTAATATTAAATAGAGTCAACACTAAATAAATATTTGCTAATTTAAATTTAATTAAATTGGGGGGCGGAGCAAGATGGCCGAATAGGAGCAGCTTCAGTCTCCATCTCCCAGCGCGAGCGACACAGAAGACCGGTGATTTCTGCGTTTTCAGCTGAGGTACTGGGGTCATCTCACTCGGGAGTGCCGGACAATCGGTGCTGGTCGGCTGCTGCAGCCCGACCAGCGAGAGCTGAAGCAGGGCGAGGCATCGCCTCACCTGGGAAGCGCGAGGGGGAAGGGAGTCCCTTTTCCTAGCCAGGGGAACTGAGACACACAATACCTGGATAATCGGGTAACTCCCACCCCAATACTGCGCTGTAACACCGGCACGCGGGAGATTATATCCCACACCTGGCCAGGAGGGTCCCACGCCCACGGAGCCTCTCTCCTTGCTAACACAGCAGTCTGCGGCAATTTAACCGCAAGGCAGCAGCGAGGCTGGGGGAGGGGCGCCCGCCATCGCTGAGGCTTAAGTAGGTAAATAAAGCCTCTGGGAAGCTCGAACTGGGTGGAGCTCACAGCAGCTCAAGGAAACCTGCCTGTCTCTGTAGACTGCGCCTCTGGGGACAGGGCTCAGCTAAAGGAGCAGACGCCTGTGAAAGGCGAACGACTCTGTCTGACAGCTTTGAAGAGAGTAGTGGATCTCCCAACACGGAGGTTGAGATCTGAGAGGGGGCAGTCTGCCTGCTGAAGTGGGTCACTGACTCCTGAGTAGCCTAACTGGGAGACATCCCCCACTAGGGGCAGTCTGACACCCCACACCTCACAGGGTGGAGTACACCCCTGAGAGGAAGCTTCCAAAGCAAGAATCAGACAGGTGCACTCGCTG
>NC_045445.1:56971609-56984338 GCF_002776525.5 Piliocolobus tephrosceles
TGCACGTTATGCACATGTACCCTAGAACTTAAAGTATAATAAAAAAATAAAAAAATATAAAAAAAAAAAAAAATATATATATATATATATATAATGGATGTACAAATTAAATAAATATGTATTGTATATACATATCCTCACACTATTTTTCTTGATTATAAATGTTTCATAAATCAATGTAAAAATTGAAGAAATAGAGCAATGTGCAAAGCATTGATGATTTTATCCCTCAAATACAACTACTGTTAAAATTTGGATAATACTCTTTTAGGCTTTTTAAATAATTCATATAAATATAAACCCATATGAATGTAAAAAAAAAAAAAATAAATAAATTTAATTAAATTTACTGGCTTGTATGGTTAATAGAATAAGCAATCTCATACTACCCAAGAACATCATAAACATAAATCAATATATAGACTTCTGTGAAATAATAACATCTATGCTGTATATATTTAAACCATTCCATTTCAGTCTTTATCCATTTCATAGCTACCTAAGGTAAATCTTACCAACAAAGCAGAGACTGAAATTTTTAAGGGGATATCAGAGACATCACTGAAGAAAATACACTTTTAAAATAGCTCATATTCAGAACCAATCGCCATCCACAATATACATAGAAGCTCATTTTAAACAAATTCTGCTTTAATTTCCATAATGGAAACAAGAAAAAATCAATATGGCATTGTAACGATAATTGGCAACAAGCTACTGTTCAACTGAGGCATGTAATCATCTAGTGCAATGAGCTACTTTCTCTAAAGGCTCAATACTCAATGAGGTGGTGGTAGAGGGATAAAGGGACATCAGCTTTAAGTTTAATATACTCTATTTAATTTATCACAGAGAAAAATCAGAAGATATCATTACAGTACACTGTACTCTACAATAACCTTTACATAATAGGAATTCTGAACAAATTTTTACACAGTCCTCAATATCCGCTTTGGCATTTGGGAAGATGAAATAATGCATGATTCCTTTAAATTTATCACAAATTGTTTTAAAAATTCTGAATTTTACTCATATTCTCTTTATGCCTACTGCTATTAAAATTATTACGGTTATTTCTTTCTTGGTCTAGGGAAGCATGATTCACAAGAACATGATTCATATTTGTTCAATTGAAATCAGTCACCCACACATCCCCTGTTTCAAATGGTGCAGTTTATGGTACTTTGGTTTTATTCAGGGAAAATTACTATTTTTCTTAAAAAAAAAAAAATAAGATACAATCATACACCTTAAGTGTGAGGAGGCAGGGCCTATTATTGCAAACTAGACAGGGAAAAGTCTTAAATGAGAATATTTTAGGCCAATGGGCAGAGTCTTTAAAACTTTTAGAGAGAATGGGAGCCCGAAATGAGCCCATTGCTAAGGGGATAAAATAATTATGTACGATGACAATACTCAAGAGGTTAAAAGGAAAGGGATGTGGCTAGACATAACTTTGTTTCCTTTTCCTCTTGCCAGCACCACCATTTCTCTGCCTTTCAGGCATCAAACACTGTGAACTCCAGCCAAGCACTTACTGTTTTACTGCTTCTCTTTCTCTTTCTTTCTCTCTCTCTCTTTTTCTCTTTCTTTCTTTCTTTCTTATATGCAATAGAGTATACTGATTTCAGCCAATACAAAAGAGGCCATGAAATGAGGAGGCAGTTTAAAAACAAAATGTTGGCTCCTGTATGTGAGCATGTGGGCAGAAATTGACATTGAAACACTAGAAGTAAGCATAAATGAAGGGTTCTCAAAGTGTGCACTCCAAATCGGCAGCATTGACATCATCTGGGAACTTGTTAGAAATGAAAATGCTTGTGCCTTACCTCAGACCTACTGAATCAGTAGCTGGGAGGAAGACAGAAATGTATGTTTTCACTAATTCTCCTGGCGAATCTGATGCTTGCTCAAATTTGAGAACCACTGGCATGGAACAATGGATTGCTGAGAAATAGGGGAAGCCTTTCTCAGGCAAGACTCAGGCTCAGAACTCAAGGCTGCTTTATATGCCCACCCAACCATACTGTGCCCTCCCAGTGCCACAGGACACAGATCAAGAATCCAGTTGAAACAGATATATTTGGTATATTTCATGGAGTATGCAAATTCCAACTCTGAGTTATTTAGTACTAACTGGAACATCTAGAATGATAAGAATACAGTTGATGACCTGATTTAAAATCTTACTCAGAGATTACAGACAAAGACATAAAATTTTCTGTACTATCTCAGCCCAAAATAAGAAACTAATATTTCTCATGGACCTTACATTTATGAGGGACACAGAAGAGGCAGAGAATAATGAAGACCCAAACAGAAGGAAAAACAGGGGAGGAAAATGACTCTTTATAATTTTCATAACCAACCCAAACATGAGTTATTTTTTCTTTCCATTTTACTGAGGTATGATTTACATATAGTAAAATTTACCATTTTAACAAATGTATAGTCACGTAACCACCAATACAAATAAGATATAAAACGTTTCCATCACCCTAAAATATTCCCTCATTCTCCTTTGCAGTCAATCCCTTTTCCCTACTCCCAGAATCCTGGCAACTACTTATCTGATTTGGGTCCCTACAGTTTTGTGCTTGCCAGAACATCATTACAAACGGAATTGTACCGTTTTCAAATTTTGTGTTTGGCTTCTTTTACTTAGCATAAATATTATGATATTCAACCATTTTGTTGCATGTATTAGTATTCCATTCCTTGTTACTGTATGAATATACTACAATTTGTTTATCTATTAATTAGTTGATGAGCATTTCAGTTGTCTCCAGGTTTTGATGATTATGAATAGAGCTGATATAAACATTGACATGTAAGTATCTGTGTAAGCATGCATTCATTTCTGTTAAAAAATACCTAGGAGTGGAATAGCTGGGTCTTATGGTAAGTATATGTTTAACTGTTTAAAAACTACTTTCCAAAGTGGCTATTTGGCACTCCTTCAGCAAAATATCACAGTTCTAATTGCCCCAAATCCTTGTCAGTCTTTTTAAGTTTAGCCATTCTGAAAATTGTTTCTAGGTAAAGAAACTGAGATGCAAAGTAGTTAAGTAACTTCCCAAACATCACTCAACAAGTAAGTAGCAGTTCTAGGCCTCAAATCCATATCTGACTCCTAAGCACATGTTTATTTCAACCATGTCCCTAGAAATTACTAAAACAGGATCAGTACACAATTTTCTATAACATCTAGCTAATAGCTCCAATACCTTGCTTAAGAAGAATTAGTGGTGGTACAGAAGAGTTTATACCTACATATCTATGCCTAGACAGACAAACATATGTTTCATTATTTAACAGCTTAGTTCATTTATTTAGATAGGATAAGTACTTTTCAATACACGTTTTTATTGTTTTTTAAAGTCCTGAGTATCATAAGAAATCTTAAAAATACTGCTAAGGAAAGATAACTGGAGACTTCAACTAAAAATTTCAGTCGAGATTTAGGTAAGGTAGTTTATCAGAAAGAATAGGTCCAAAATGTAGCTTCACTATTTCTTTTTTGATGGGCTATATAAGTCCACGAGCTCACTTTTTAAGGTATTAACATATTGGTGATTTTGTGTTATCAAGTTACCTAAGTTAAAGAACTGTCTTAACATGCTACACATCCAAGTTGACATTTGTGGTCACATGTCAGGAGACCAAATGGAACAAATGAACCACCCAAACAAAAACAATAGACCAGTCAGGAAGATTAAAGTTTGAGTGAGCCAGCAGCCGAAATTATATCTGGAGACTGAAAAGGAAGCCAGGAAGCTTAGACTGCGAACAAGAGGTCTGAATCACAGTGAGAGAGCATTTTCCAACCCTACGTAAAAAAAGTTTGGCTGTATCTATCAGGGAGGCTAACCTCTGTTACGCTGCTCAAGAAGCTAAAAATTAAAGACTTTTTTCCAAGCTCACCCAAAAATCAAGAAAATATTCCATCATCCATCAGTGGATTATTCTGTGGGGCCATATAGCTGCATGGCTAAATGCATAAGCTTTAGAGGAAAACAGATCTAGGTTCTAATTTCATCTCTACAAATTCTAGCTGTGCTACTTTTGATAATATACGTAAATTTTCTAAGCTTGTTTTTTTATTTTCAAAATAGGGATGAGAATACTACCTATACCCCATGAAGTCTTTGTGACTATTAAATGAAATAATGTATATAAAACATCACAATAAAGCAATCAAGAAATTTTTGGAAAATGTTAAAAACCAAAAATCTGAATATTGTTTGAATCTCTAGTCTAAAATGCAGTATGAATTTTAGGCATAAATTAAAGACTCCTTTTCCACAGTATTAACACAACTTTTAATCACTTAATGAAAATTATATTAATTTTTATAAAACATGCAGATGACTAAAATTATACTAAACTTATTCTATTGACTTGTTTAAAAATAAGACTGCAGAATAGTGTCATGCCTATCATCTCAGCTATTCAGGAGGCTGAAACAGCGGGATCATTTGAGCCCAAGAGTTTGAGGCCAGATGGGGCAACATAGTGGGACGTCATCTCTAAAAAAAATTTTTTAAAGACTTTAAAATTTAAATATTTGGTACTCATATTACCTCATGTGTTTTAACCAGTCACTATTCAATTTTGTGTATACTTAATTCTAATTGTATTTAGTATGGCCAATTCACATCAGAATAGATATGGAAATTACAATGGTGAGGGAGAGAGAATTTTTAGTTCATGTATAATCCTGACAGAATTATATCAAAAATATATTGAAGTTTTAAAACAGAAACCTATCTCAAGCCTTTAGAACTTCTAAGGCCACTATTTTTAAAGGACCCCCTTGCACTGATCAGCATGATTGAAGGAAAGAAAATCTTACATTTAATGAAGGTATCAGAAGATTCAATTAACCCTAACTAAGAGAAAGCAGTATTCTCCCCTCTCTAGCTCTTCAGGGCAAAGCAAAAAGAGAAAAATTTTCTATAAATGTACCTATTGAAGGAGAGAATAAGATTCTTCTAAAGAATTCTCACAGATTCTTATAAAGGACAACATTTCACAGTTTCCCAAAACCTCAACTTTTCTCCCATAAATTAGAGATTCAGACTCTGAATTATTTAGTTACATTTCACTTAAATATGAAGTAAAACCAAAGATGTAATGAACAGATGAGTTCAGGATGCTATATACAATGAAGACATACTAGAAAATAGTGACTGCATGCCCATCAATGATTAGATTATCCAAATTAACATCTATCGTTCAAAAGGGTTAAAGCTAAAATTAGAAACTTCTATACTGAATCCCATAAGCTGTAAAGGCAATTGGTCTCATGTGAAGGAGTCCAATATTAGTCATGTCATCCCTTTATCACTGTTTGTGCAGTGCTAAAGGCTAGTATAGAGGGTTATATGTTCTGTACAAAGGATTTTATTTCCCTCTAATGGTGTTCTATTCCCATGTGTAATCTCAAACTACAACCTGAATCACTGGAACATCAAATAAAATGAATGATAGTTCAGAGTTTCTTGGGGGAATTCAGAAAGTTGGTAAAATTATAACATGTGAAACAACTAATTTAAAGGGTTGAGGAGACTTTAAATATTACCTTGAGTGGTGGGTTTTTTTTTTTTTTTTTACAGGAAAACATCTCACTTTAACACCAATATTGCTACTGTAATGTTTTTTAATGCAACTAAAACCAAATCTTAGTTATATACACTTATGGAACGAAAGAGTTCCATGTGATTAAAACCGCTACGTAGCCCAACATAAACAGTACCATGCATTCAGTCCATGGATCAAATCTGCATAAACAGTAACCAAGAAAATCTTAGTATTTTCCGCATCTTTAAAGGAAAATTTGTTCGGCTAAATAAACATCATAGATAGTTCCACTGTCAATATAAATACCCACTAAAATATATATAAACATATATAATATATACATGAATTTGTATACACTACAACTGACTTGGTCTTCGATCCATAAAAACATATATGTTCACTCAGGTTTCTCTACATGAAAGCAAAGACAATAACTTTGGGCATTTGAATGTCCTTGAAAACTATTCATCATCAGAGGTATCCATGAGATACCTCTGACCAATTATAAAATATCTATTTGATGTAACACTGCCATTTTCAGACATTTGTGCATAAACCTTTGAAGCCTGACAGTCACTGATCATTTATTTCATGTGATTCATAGAAAGCTTGAATGCATCAGTTTACCAGCTCTACCTCTGAGTGGTTTTGACTTCAATGTTGTGATAGATTACAATTTCCTTAGAAATGCCAATGAAGACATTCCATCTTTCTCTCTCTGGTTGCGTTTATTCTATCAGTCTTACTGCAAAAATCCTACTCTGTTTCATGCCACTCATCCATTTTTAGGAGTTCCTTACGAAGTAGGAAATGTGCATTCTTTCTAGCTGTTTATATTACACAACGACAAATTCCTCTTACATATTTACAAAATAATTTTAAATGCTCTAGTTACATATAAACATCTCTTGAGGGCAATAGTTTAAGCAAACACACTCTCTAATAGGATAAAAGTTCTTTATTCATTAAAATCAATTTCGTAAGCTGTCTAAGTTACTTTGGAGATAGTCTAAAAAATGGCTAATGCCCAAATCTATCTGAATGCCTAACAGGCTAACAATCAATAATGTTTTCCTCCCCACCTTCCTTTAAACATTATTGTTAGAAAAGTGTAAGAGGTCTTGCTCCAAAGTAATGATGGGGAAAAATTACCAAAAACTTTGAATGACAATGAAAATAGACTCTTCAATCTGCAATCAACAGGGGAAGCAAAGGGAAAGAGTATTCCAAATATTCAAGTAAAAGCTACTCACATTTTATATCTTCTTCAGATGTTTGAAATAGTAGATGTAATTATGTTAGGACACTTATTAAAGATGCCTTTTTAGTAACATAAGCAGTCAAACTTATAATAAAATGTTAACTTCCACAAGAAAAATGTATTGGTTTATTTTCCTAAGATAAGTAATACAGTTAAAATTCTATCACGCACACCATAGGACGTCCAATTTCATTTAGTTTAGTGGAATTTTGTTAAAAGAAACTTATTCCAAAAAATCACATTCCAAATCTATAAGCCCTGCAAATGAAACAGAACTGACACCAAGTTTACGTCATGAATAAAGAAAGAAGTTATTTGAATGTATCGAAGAAACATAGAGGCATTAGCATATACCACCCGCACATATTATTTTTTCCTAAACCAATTTGTATGTTATACTATCTGATTCTGGTGGGCAGCAGAGAAATTAAGTGAATTTTTTTTTTCACAGTAACAGGGGTAAGGAGAGTTGAAGGGTAATTGCTATTTGATGAGTGAACAACAGAAACGCAACAGTCCTTCTCACCTACCAGGTGCAGTGCCAAAAACATATAATTAAAGACTCATTATAGAGTGTGATAGCTACGTAGACAAAGATCAAAGAAATTTAATGTTCACAGATATTTTTAGCACCAGGTAATTGAAATCAAACCTAAAAAGAAAATCATTTTCTTGGGTCCTCATTGTACATGTCAAAAACATTTTAGCAAGTCCAAATGTTCTTTTTTCCTCAGAATGTTATCTGTAATAGGTATTGCTTTAGTCTTTTCTTGTTTGTTTTTATATAATATTTTAAAATCCATTCCTCCTAACACTGAGAAAGATACTGTGGAGATTATATGTTCTTCAGTGTGCACATACATACAATCTTAACCATGGTGAAATATGTGTTTTTTTTGAATTTATATTTATTTTTATTGACAAATAAAAACTGTATACATTTATACTGTACAACATGATGTTTTGACACATGCATGCACTGCGAAATGGGTAAATCAAAGTAATTAACATAGGAATTACCTCACATACTTGATTTTATTTGTTATGAGAACACTTAAAAATCTCCTCTCTCCGGGCCAACAAGAAGATACTACAATCCTGCTTTTATATACACCTAACACTGGAGCTCCCAGATTTATGAAACAATTACTACTAGACCTAAGAAATGAAATAGACAGCAACATAGTGAGTGGGAGACTTCAATATTCCACCGACAGCACTAGACAGACCATCAAGACAGAAAGTCAACAAAGAAACAATAGACATAAACTATATCCTAGAACAAATGGACTTAACAGAAATCTACAGAACATTCTTCCAAACAACTGCATAATATACACTCTTCACATCAGCACATGGAATATTCTCCAAGATATATCATCTGATAGGCCACAAAACAAATTTCAATAAATTTAAGAAACTCAAAATCAGATCAAGCATCTTCTCAGAACATAGTGGAATAAAACTGGAAATCAACTGCAAAAGGAACCCTCAAAACTATGCAAATACATGGAAATTTGTCTGGTCTTGAATGATTTTGGGGTTAACAATGAAACCAAGATGGAAATTTAAAACTTACTTGAAAAGAATGGTACTAGTGACACATGTTATCAAAACCTCTGTTATACGGCAAAAGCAGTGCTAAGAGGAAAGTTTACAGTGCTAAATGTCTATATCAAAAAGTCTGAAAAAGCACAAATTGACAACCTAATGTCACATCTCAAGTAACTAGAGAAACAAGAACAAACGAAGGCCGGGCGCAGTAGCTCACACCTGTAATCCCAGAACTTCCGGAGGCCAAGGCGGGCAGATCACTTGAGGCCAGGAGTTCGAGACCAGCCTGGCCAACATGGCGAAACCCTGTTTCTACTAAAACTACAAAAATTAGTTGGGCACGGTAGTGCATGCCTGTAGTTCCAGCTGCTTGGGAGGCTGAGGCACAAGAATCGCTTGAACCTGGGAGGTGGAAGTTGCAGCACTGAGCCGAAATTGAACCACTGTACTCCAGCCTGGGTGAACTTGTCTCAAAAAAAAAAAAAAAGAAAAGAAAAGAACAGATAAAACCCAAAGCTAGAAGAAAAGAAATAGCAAAGATCAGAGCAGAACTAAATGAAATTCAAACAACAACAAAAATACAAAAGATAAATGAAACAAAAAGCTGGTTCTTTGAAAAGATAAAATTGATAGACCATTAGCGAGATTAATGAAGGAAAGAAGAGAAAAGATCCAAATAACCTCAATTAGAAATGAAACTGGAGACATTATAACTGATACCACAGAAATACAAAAGATCATTCAAGACTACTATGAAGACTTTTACACACATAAACTAGAAAATCTAGAGGAAATGGATAAATTCCTGGAAACATACAGCCCTCCTAGATTTAATCAGGAAGAAACACAAACTCTGAACAGACCAATAACAAGCAAGCAAATGGAATCAGTAACAAAAAAAAAAAAAATTGTCAACAAGAAAAAGTCCAGGACCAGATGGACTCACAACTGAATTCTACCAGACATTCAAAGAAACACTTTTTACCAATCCTACTGAAACTATTCCAAAAGAGAAAGAGGGAATCCTCTCTGAATATTTCTATGAAGCCAGTATCACCCTAATATCAAAACTAGGAAAGGACATAACAAAAAAGAAAACTGCAGACCAATATCCCTGGTGAATACTGATGTAAAAATCCCCAACAAAATACTAGCTAACTGAATGCAACAGCATATCAAAAACATAATACATCATGATCAAGTGGGCTTCATCCCAGGGATGAATAGTTTAGCAAGAATAGATTAGCATAAGCAAGTCAATAGATGTGACAAATCACATAAACAGAACTAAAAACAAAAACCATATGATCATCTCAATAGATGCAGAAAGAGCATTTGATAAAATCCACCATCCCTTTATGATAAAAATCCTCAAGAAACTAGGCACAGAAGGGACTTCCCTCAAAGTAATAAAAGCCATATAAGACCAACCCAAAGCCAACATCATACTGAATGGGTAAAAGTTGAAAGCATTCCCCCTGATAACTGGAACAAGACAAAGATTCCCACTTCACCATTTCTATTTAGCATAGTACTGGAAGCCCCAGCCAGAGCAATCAGGCAAGAGAAAGAAATAAAGAGCATCCAAATTGGAAAAGAGGAAATCAAACTGTCACTGTTTGCTGATGATATGACTGTATACCAAGAAAACCCTAAAGACTCATCCAAAAGGCTCCTGATAAATGAATTCAGTAAAGTCTCAGGTTACAAAATCAATGTACACAAATCAGTGGCACCAAGCGGAGAGTCAAATGAAGAACTCGACCCCCTTTACAACAGCTGCAAAACAAAAACAAACAAACAAACAAACAAATGCTTAGGAATATACTTACCCAAGGAGGTAAAAGATCTCTATAAGGAAAACTACAAAACACTGCTGAAAGAAATCATAGATGACACAAACACATGGAAACACATCCCATGCTCGTGGACGGGTAGAACCAATATTGTGAAAATGACCGTGCTGCCAAATGCAATCTATAAATTCATTGCAATTTTCATCAAAATACCATCATTACTCAAAGTAGGTGGGGGGAGGTTGAGAGGTGGGTGAGAGATAAAAGACTACATACTGGGTACAATGTACACTGCTTGGGTGATGTGTGCACTAAAATCTCAGAATTCAACACTATAGAACTCATCCATGTAACCAAAAGCAACCTGTACCCCCAAAACTATTGAAATTTTAAAAATAATCTTTTTAAAATTTCTTCTCTTAGCAATTTTCAAGTATACAATATATTAGTATTAACTATAGTTGCCATGATGTACAATAAATCTCTTGAACTTACACCTTCTGTTTGTATCCTTTGGCCAACATAAATACAACGAATATTCAAAATCCTTAATAATCCCCCACTAAACAAGTTGTTAAGGCTTTTATCCAAGACAAAATAAGCCAAATCCACTATTATTTTTCTTATATCATAGTGATATAAACCATCTAAAGCAATAACAACACAATAACAAATACATACATGACATACAAACAAAACATTTGTAGAATAAATGCAGTATAAAGTCCCTAAGAGATATCAGCCTTCTGTTATCATCAATCTGGCTTGTACCTATTTTCAGAAAACTCTAGAAATATAGCTACACCTAAAAGATATGCATTTATACGTGCTAAGTCTTTCCAAACATATAAATGCTTTTTAAAGAAAGCATGTCTTAATTGCTGAAATAACTTTGGCCTTATTAGTTAAAAGCCAAAACAAACAAACAATTTTAATTAACAACACGGATTTTCCTTCATTTACAAACAAACCTCCATGAAAGAATGCACACCAATAAGGGTAGCTTTTCTAGTTGAGAAATAAAATAAGTTACTCTATTTTGTAGATGAAGAAACCAAAGAAGGTTAGTGACTTGTCTTAGAACATAGAGCTTCCTAATAGGAAAACAATAGAATCCAGCACTTCTCAATTCTTATATACCTCTCATTAAACTATATTGTCAACAACTAACATAAAAATCACTAGTTAGAGGTTACAAGATTTTAGTTATTTTCCTTTCACGAACAAATACTGGATAAAAGTTAAAATATATTTAAAAATATCACCAATGCTTATATGTAGAAGTAAAAACAATACCAATGAGGTGGTTTTCATCTTTTTAATTATTAATTTTGGGTTGCATCATCAAGGCACGGGATACTTTAAATAATAAAAACATCAGAAATGTCCAAAAATATATACTTTCTTTCTGTTTTTCATGTACCAATGGATAAAATATTGAGTCATATCATATTACAATTTATGACTATTGGCTGTAGACATGTCGATGATATACCTGTAAATACCCACTTCAAAATATGTAGTAACTATTAGTTGATATTCGGTCTCACAAAATACTGCATAAATATTAGGAAACAGTTTGAAAAAAATGAAGGCACTCGCCTTTCATTTGGGAACAACAGTCTTTGGTAACCCTTACTTACTTCCATACTCAACACGAAAGACATTGGTCAGCCGTTTTGGGGTTGCTTCCTACTAACTTCCTTGACTTCATTATCCCTTTGCACTTTACCTTATTCACTTTGGTTATACTGAACTTTCAATAAACCCAGTAACTATGTTTTAGCAGACCAATCACTTCCTTTATCAGGTTTTGTCTCCAAATGGAGTGAGGCCTGAGACTAGAGTATTGGCAATGCAAATATAAAAGTTATTTAGGTATCACAAATGAAAAAATGAGCAAATGTGACATATGAGGAGTATCAAAGATGCCAAATCATACACACAAGGATCAGAGCCAAGATCTTGAATGCATGGATGAGCTTTCTAAGACAAAGAATATACTAAGGACTATTTTTTTAAATCGTGGAACATTATTATGTGATCCCAAATCAGCTGTGAGTTCACAGATTAATAAGCCCAACATCATGCTTATATAGACCTCTGCAGTATGTGTCCAGCACAATGCTTATATCTTCACAGTGCTATTTGATAATTCACATGTATCTAATATCCTTCATATCAATATGATTCAGAACTTTCCAGTCACATATTTGAAAAACCAATCTGGGCCAGGCATAGTGGCTCAGGCCTGTAGTCCCAGTACTTTGGGAGGCCGAGGCAGGTGGATCACCTGAGGTTAGGAGTTTGAGAACAACTCAAAACTCTGGCCTGGCCAACACGGGGAAACCCTATGTCTACGAAAAATACAAAACATTAGCCAGGTGTGGTGGCGCACGCCAGTAATCCCATCTACTCGGAAGGCTGAGGCAGGAGAATGGCTTGAACCCAGGAGGTGGAGGTTACAGTGACCCAGTATCATGCTGCTACACTCCAGCCTGGGCAACAGAGCCAGACTCCATCTCAAAACAAACA
>NC_045445.1:56984438-57047752 GCF_002776525.5 Piliocolobus tephrosceles
AAAGAAAGAAAGAAAGAAAGAAAGAAAGAAAGAAAGAAAGAAAGAAAGAAAGAAAGAAAGAAAGAAAAACTAATCTATATATGTAATTTTTTCCTGCTCCTCAAATGAACTCCTCTATAGCAATGTATTCTTAACTTTTATTATTCCAACTTTCTAAGCACATTGAAAAGAGTTGTGAAATGCAGTAAGGTAAATACTTGAATCAAACTATGGTCATCAGCAAATTAAGACACAGGATTTCAACAGGTAAATCATTATAATTTGTAAACAATACAAAAATAGTAGCAGAAACCAAAGTAATGCTAAACCCACAATAATAACCCATCACCACAGCACATCCTGCATTCTATTCCCAGGAGAAAGCAATGATGAGCAAATAAACTCGCAGAAAAGTTTTTGAAGATACGAAGTACATGACAAGGTCAGAGAACACCCCAGCTTGATGTCCCACACCACTTACACTTAAAGTATTAGGCCATTTTAATAAATGCTCATAATGCAAACCTCAAAGGCACTATAAAATTCTTAAGCATTCTCTATGTCGAAGAAAAATTCATTAATACTTAATATAGTTTTAGTGCTGGATCCACTTCAAGATATTCTTTGACAGATATTAATTCACATATGGAAATTTATAACTCAATTTTTAAAAATCTGTTTAACTACAGCACTCCGATCTTCAATAGTTTTTGATGAATAAATGTTGAATGTAACAATTTAAGATATGATCTCCAGGAAATTCTTCTGGAAGCTGGTATCAAGGGAAGTATGGTACCACATAAAAGAAAAAAAAAAAAAAACTATGGCAGTACTCAGGACTCAGGCAACATCCTCCAAAATAGAATTAGAGTAAATCTGCATATGTTAAATAACACTGGGTGCTGCAGAACTGACCTAATAAACAGGAGTAGGTTGATTTCAGGTGTATGAAGGCTTGAAATTCATATTCACATGAGAGGCCACTAAAACTGTCTCATTTGAAGATGTTTTAGTTTTTAGAAGTACTATAACATTATGTTATCTCCTATATTCTGCCTTCATGGATTCTACCTTAACAGAAGATTCCAGGTTTAAACTGCCTAGTGTGAGAGGCTATACACTTACAGCTTTGCTGACCAGGTGGGAAATCTCCCTAAATTAGTTGTCCATTATCTACCACCAGTCGAACAGCTGGGGTCATAGAGCAAATACTGTTATCTAGTGCACATGGATCTTCTTTCAATCAACTATACAGACTACTAGCACTCCGTGCTAGCTGGCATCTTAATTGTGAGTTGTCAGCTATCCAACTTCTATCAAAAGTCCAGCTGAGATGATAGATAGTCCAAGGGGAGAGCCTCAGGCACATTTCTCAAGTACACCTTGGTAGCAGGTTAGATTACTAGAAAGCTGCATTCCAGTACCATTATTCCTGGGTCATTGTAGAAATATCATAACCTTGATTTTTTCACTTGTTGGCTAAATGCAGGAGATGGACATTCATAGAAATCCTCTGTACTTTATGGAAAACTATCGAGGACTCATTCTACTGTTATTGTCCGATATCCCTCATTTAAAGAACCACAAAATAAAATGACTTCAGAATTAGGAAGAATGACCCTCCTGAAAAACAAACAACAACAAAAAAGAGATGCAGTGTCATTTATAAGGTAACAGCTATGTCTCCCAATACTTTTTATTGAGAGACTTTTATTGAGAGACAGAGCTGTTTACCTGATGAACACCCCCCTACCCCTCTCCACTCCATATAAAGGAACTTGGATCTACGTTATACTCAAATCATTACCTGCCATTGTCCTAGGTTTTTGGAAAAGTTCCACCTTCTTTCCTCATTTAATTGGAGCTTGGCATTTTTACCCTTGTCTTATGGAAGTAGAATATCTGCTTCTTTTATTTTAAGCTGCAACTGCTTTTGCAATATTCTCCAAATAATGAGAGAAGTATGAAAACTCTAGTATGTGCCCAAGACCTTTAGTTAAATTAGTTCATATAACTCGAAATAAATATATTTCAAATGACATGTTTATAAGCATTTTCTTCCCAAGACTAATTTTGAATAAATAGAAAATGCACATAAGTGTTTTAAGAGGGAAGTTAGCCTTCTACTCAGAAATCCATACAATCAGTGTGCCTAGATTCTGCTGCTAGATTATATATACCTTTATATGACCAGTTACATGTTTCTAATTATTTTAGATGATTATTACATAAAATTGGCTTTCTAGTTTAAAGCTCCTTGGTGGAGCTTACATAGTAATAAAATAAATCCAACACAAGAACCACTATTTATCCTAATGCCTGTAACATTTTCTCCTAATAAAACAATACTTCAAAAACTTAGGTCAGTATCTGCTGTGCCTAACTATTTTTTAAAATAATATATGACACATAAATCTACTTTGCTTCTATTAAGAGGTAATATCATTGGATGTGCCAAAGTCAGAATTATGTTTTGAAGTTAATAGTGTATAATTAAAAATTCCAGGTCACTTAATATGTATGGTATCGACTTAGTCAAATGAGCTTGAATATACTTGATACGAATTTGAATTGTTGACCAAGATTTTTAACAAAAGGCATATAAATTGACAACTGCAATGAGTTTACTATTTTCTATTCTATGTATAAATATACTAGTGCTATTCTAAAATGATTTATGGATTTGAAAGTTAAAGCAAAGAAATTCAAAATACCAATATTGAAAAACCTTCTCTAGTAATATCGCACATAATGCTGCTTTATGAGATGTGCTCACAATTTTAAGCCGTGTTCACATTTCCACATTGTAAAAAGTGTCCTTATTATTCCATCTTTCATAGTTAGTCCTCTGCAAAATGTTCTAAGAGTATTGATCTATACCTACCTTTATATTGACTTTCTAAGTACTGTTGGCTGCTTTGCCAAGCTTTTAATAAGTTTAATACAGGTTGTTTAAATAGTTATTAAGACCTATAATTCAGAAAGTGCTTTCTAGTCCTAATTTGTATTGCTGTCAAGATCCATCTATTTTCATTATGATAATTATGTTAAAATACACATTTGTTAATACACTAGAAAAATATGTTTAAATCTAAAAGGAAGATAGCATCAAATAAAAACAAATATTCCAGAGGTAATGCAAATAACTGCACATGTATCAACTCGAAAATATATTTTATGTTTTCACTGGCTTGGAAATATTGGCTGAGGAAGCTATCATCATAGGATGTGAACACAAACACTATGCCATGAGTTTGGCAGATAAGTGGATCCCAACCAAACAGAAAAACAATTTCCTAGTGGGGTAAAATACCCCTAAAGCTGTGAGGCAATTTCAGTAACAACTCTAAAAAGAATTCTAGGCAATCACAATTCTGTGATACTATTCTTCAAAGCAGTATTTGCTGTTTTTGTCATGTGCTGAGAAACCTTAGTGACAATGATCTATTGCTACATATTTCTTTGGATCTTCATAAAACGTATTGCCAAATACCTATACATCTTGCAATGAATTGGCTTGGAATAAAATTGTCCAAACTCATTGGCCATTTCTCAGCAGGCACTGCTTCCTTTCATAAACTTTAGTAAAGAGATATGAACAAAAATATCTAAATAACGGAGTCCTCATTCTAAATCACACACAGACCATGGTATGTGCAAAGTCTAATGCAATTTGTGATGGCAGATTGGGATTTACTTTACAGTCAAAGCACATGGATTTTTAGAGTGTTAAATAGAGTTGTAAACATTCAATTTCATTAATACACCATGCAATTGCAACAAGGCTATTGCGTAAAGCATGCTATGCTGTCTGTAGATTGTGAATATGATTCAAACCAAGGTTTCATTCTTATGTGGAAGAAGTTAGCTTCATTCTTTTTCTGATTACAGCTAAAAATGCATGGCCACAAAATAGTGCCAGATTAATGAAAATTCATTCTCACTGCTGGAGAAGCATAGGTTGTTATTGATGGTGGGTCAATAACCACATCAAATCACACATTAGTATATATAAATTACACAGCACCAGCCACCATGAGACAAATAAGAGGGTAAGAGGGTCCCTTCCCCAGAGGAGACTAAAATCTGAATGACAAAAACAGACATGCATACATGAAACTATTATAGAGTATAAACAGATACTGGTAAATATATACAGTAAAAAATAAATGTTGAGGGAAATGTACAGTAACAGAGTGATTTGAGATAGGACCAGTTAATGATGGCCTATAAAAGGGATTTTTAAGTATTTGCTTTAGCAGAAAATAATATACCAAATGACTTTCTTAGAGCCTTTATCACCTGAGTGATTAAATACCATGTGAATTTGAAATTCATGGCTTCACTTAATATTCCAAAATGACTGCTTTGAGGATGTTTGGTAAAAGTGTTAGTATGTATATGTATGTGTGTGTGTGTGTGTGTACACTTATATATATTTTTAGAATTTTACGAGGGGCTGAACAAAAAGAAACCAATTAAAACTGTGGTAGGGAAGAGAATTACCCACGAGAGGACAACGGCGTGGGTTCTAATGAACACCAGGTTTCAAAAACAGTTATGCAACAGAGTTTTAGGAACTGCTTTCATCCGTATTTAAAAGAAATTATAAATATCTGTCTGGGGATGGTTAAATACATTTATAAATACAAAAAATAATGGAACATTAGGAAATCCTCTAGCCTTATAGAGGAACATTCTTCTCACTCTTCAAAATAATAACTAAACACTAATCTAGTTCCAATAGCAAAGGTAAGAGGATTAAAACTAAGCAAAAGAGAATATAGAACATAGAGGCTTAGAGCTGCAAGGCTCCAATCCCATTTACATATGAAGAAACTGAGGACCAAAGAGGTCCATTGACTGGATCAAGGTCACCACAGAGGAGTGATCAAGAACTAGAATGATTTATCATATTGTCACAGGATCCTGGGGTGTCACTTCGCCAACTAGAAACCGCTGCAGTCAGTGGCATCTTCTGCCTGAGTAATGTACAACATGTTCTCCCTGCTTCCACCCAGGGCTATCCTTTAAAAATGTAGGTCATCTCATGCCATTCCATTCCTCAAAGTTCTCTAACAGTGTCCCAGGTCACTCAAAGTAAAAGCCAAAGTCCTTTGAATGGTCAATAAGGCTCTACATTATCTGCTTCCAGCATGCTAGCCTCCTTGACATTCCTAGAACATGCCAAGCATGCTCCCATCTTTGGTATTTGCTGTTGCTGTTTTCTGTTTCTAACAACATTACTTCTCCGGTGAACATAGCTCACTGCCACACTTCCTTTAGACCTCTGTGCAAATGTCATTGAAGTCAGGGAGGCTTTCACTGATCATCTAATATAAAATAGCAACATCTCCTCCTCAGTTCATATCACAACCTGACATTTGATATACACCTTTAAAAAAACTGTCTGAATTCCTGTACTGGAATGTAAGCTCCATATGTATAAGCCCCATATGGACAAGAGGAATTTAGTTTTGTTATTCCTTTGTAGGATTATCCATGTGATATATAAAAACAAACCACATAAAATATTAAGTGCTATTTATTGAACTCCACCAATTTAAGGTATTACCAAAGGAAATTAACTTTTTTTTTTTTTTTTTTTTTTCGAAACAGAGTGTTGCACTGTTGCCCAGGCTGGAGTGCAGTGGCACAATCTCGGCTCACTGCAAGCTCTGCCTCTTGGGTTCACACCATTCTCCTGCCTCAGCCTCCCGAGTAGCTGGGACTACAGGCACGAGCCACCACACCCAGCTAATTTTTTGTACTTTTAGTAGAGATGGGGTTTCACCATTTTAGCCAAGATGGTCTTTATCTCCTGACCTCGTGATCTGCCTGCCTCGGCCTCCCAAAGTGCTGGGATTACAGGCGTGAGCCACCACACCCGGGAGGAAATTAACTCTTAATGTTAAAAAATTGTTTTTGTAATTTATCATATGATGGCAAATTGGAATAAATATCATAGAGATGGTGTTAGAATTACTAGAAGTATCATCCACAATGGATAGGGCAAAGAAGTTCCAATTTACACACAGCTATGTGATCAGAAACAAAAATAAGCTTCTCAATACACTGATATATATTCTTAAGATATTATATTGCAAAAACTACAAGCATAGATTTAGAGAAAATGTAGAATTTCAGATGATCTTTTAAATCAATGAAAATATAGGCCCAAATGGTATTACAGTATCATAAAAAAAATCATCCAAGTTATTCAACTAAGTTCTCTACGACAGCAAAAAATAACGTTTTATCTCTTAAGCTGATAGGTGAGTACAAAGGTGTTTTTATATTATCTTCTATACATTTGCTGAAAGTTTTCACAGTTTTTTTCATTTAAATGAGACAAATTTTAAGGAAAGAAAGTCAAAATATTTAGTATGTGACGACAGTGAAAGAATACTAACAACAGTGAAATAATACTATTTTAATAGACTTTCCTTATTGTGACGCTGTACAAACTAGTTGTTAAGGGCTTAGGCTCTAGAGATACAAAGCCTGGGCTTAACTCTTAACACTGACACTTGCTGGTCATGCAACTTTAATATGGAGCAAATTACTTAACCTCTCTGAGCCTCAAGTTTGTCTACAAAATAGGAACAAAACTAATAATGTTATCCTGATTGTATATGTATATTTAAAGGTCTTAGAACATTGCACAGGGGTAGTAAATGCCATATACACACATACACACACACACACACACACATATACACACATATATATATAAAACACATATCACACACACATAATTTTTCATTATTTTTTAATGTATTAAAAATGCCTATACATCATCCAATAAGACATTTGGAAATGGAGTCTCAATTTCAAGAGAGAGGTCTGGCCGGGTGGGTGGCTCACACCTGTAATCCCAGCACTCTGGGAGGCTGAGGCAGGTGGATCACGAGGTCAGGAGTTTGAGACCAGCCTGGCCAACATGGCAAAACCCCATCCTACTAAAAATACAAAAATTAGCCGGGCGTGGTGGCAGGTGCCTGTAGTCCCAGCTACTCTGGAGGCTGAGGCAGGAGAATCGCTTGAACCTGGGAGGCAGAGTTTGCAGTGAGCTGAGATTGTGCCATTGCACTCCAGCCTGGGCAACAAGAGCAAAACTCCGTCTCAGAAAAAAAAAAAAAAAAAAAAGAGGTCTGAGCTGAAAATGTAAATCTAAGCATCACAGGAATCATACATTCACATACACACACATACACACACACACAACTCCCACTCTTAGAACAGTACTTGGGAGATAATAAATATTAAATAAATGTTAAAATGTTAACTATTACTATCTTTAATAAGCATTTCAGAAATCAATTAAATTTAAACTCATCAAAATTAAAGTTAACACTTAAATGCATATAGTAGGAACTCACTAAAGGTTTCATGAACAAATACAATTCTCGCTAGTTATCTTTTTTAAATTGCTGTTATCAAAAGTAAACAGAAATTGAAAAAATATAAGAATTTATGCTTTTCAGCCTCTACTCCAAAAGTTACTAAATTTAGTAGGTAAAAGTAACAAAATGATCACTAATAATTATGACCATAGTAAGACTATTATATTGGCCTTGAAAACACTTTCAAATATATTTATTCATAGTTAATTCAGAATCAACCTCAATATAAATACATACATTTCATAAGCCTGTGAGCCATAGGAAAAAATCTCGGGTGGATTATAATCATCAATTGTGTTTTTCAGGTTCCTCAGGCTTAAATGTCCCTGCCCAAAATAGTCAATAGTATGTCCCCAGGATTTGTATCTTATCCTCAAAAGGTGTGGCTAACAATCAGGGCAGGACCTTGGAGAAAGGAGATATTAGCCAAGTCATTCCCAATCTAAACAAAATTGAAAAAGTATGCATGCCACGTGGGTGTTGAAAACGAACTTTAAAAATCTGTACCCTTTAACATGGACTAAATATGCTTGTATAAAACAATCCAGTGATTGTTTTCTGCCTAAAAATGTTTTTCTTTCCACTGACATTATATCTAGACCTACTTACTATTTTTCCACTGCTATCTCTTACGTGCAGCAGAATCCACTAAAGCACATGATTCCATTCAGAAGAATAAGAGTTGGGAGGAGTAATTTTAAAAGCCTAAAACAACCCCAAGGAACACAGATAGAGGACATTGCCCCTCAGAGGATGGGGGAGAGGCTGGTCTTCTGCCTAAAATTCAGGTGTACATATCTCAATGTATCAGTTTGCAGGGACAAAAGCAGTTTGGCCTCCCAAACAAAACAAAAAAAGTTTTTTTCCCCCTCCTTCTGGAGGCATGCTCCTAGAGTAGGAAAAAAAAGTGGCTACCCATCCACTGGCCAGCTGAATCAGCTCAAGCAATTATGGAAGCCACCTATAATTAGACTCATAAATATCAGATTTTAATGTCATGGTTTCTGAATTTGGGTAAGCGATATCACAAAAGAATACTGTATCTGCTAGATTATTTCTTTCAGCTCCACAATTCTAAGTATTATATACCCCTTGTTGCCTCTTCCCCAATAAGATTTTCCCTAGGACAGGTAATCTTTTTCAACAAAAAGTGGTTCCGAATATTTTAGGTTTATGAAGACCAATATTTTCAAAATGTCTGATAACTTAAGTAACAGGCTTATAGTATGTTATTCATTTGTGTTTTTCAAGAGTGCCATTTATGATTTCTTTATTTTCAAGGGGAAGAAAAATATGCATCATAAAGCTTAAGCAAGAATTGGTGGTAAGTTTTTCTAATGGCCACTGACAGAGGCCATTTTCTGAAAGTTTTCCTCAAAGTACGGATTACTGGCAATGCTCCATCTAAGAGTTTTTTTTTTTTTTTTTCAGTTTTCATGATTCAATTAGACAAATAATGTTCTTCTCTTCGATCTTAATATATATTATATATGAATATACGTATATTATATAAAATATAATACACATTCATTCAAAAGTATATATTTTTTCTTTCCTCTAATGTAAAATATTTAACACCTTGAAAGATACGATCTTTAGTGTATAGGTAACTGAGGGCTTTCGTTAATGGTCAATTATTTAAAAGTCTCACATAATTTATATAATCTACACTAAAATGTATTGTTAGAACTAGGCTATAGCATATATTCTTGGTATTATATATAGAAAAGAAAAAATTATGGATAATTAAACCTATTAATCCTTAAGGATATAAAACAAAAAGGCTTTTTCAAATGTACTTAGAAAAAAAATCACGCAGGAAAGTTAAGATTTTGTAAAACTATTTTAATAAAACATTTGAATAAATTTGTGTTAAACTCAGTAAGTTTCATATGCCTATGACTTGCTTCCCTAACCTCCTAAAAATTACCTTGTTATACATAAAACAGAGCATTTAGTAAAATAAATAACACACCAGCACATGAAACTTACAGAAACTCTGGCATCCATTTACCATGCAAGTACAATAAATTGTAATTTCATCCAAATACCACGTCATGTATGAAATCATCATTAAACTTCACCACATTAAAAAAAAATTCAAAGATAACCTGGCAAAAATGATTTATTTAAACATAGTATAATCTTATTTTAAGAAAAAATAAATTCATAGTAATGAGAGCAAATCACACATAAAATCACACATAAATGTTTGAACTGAGCATTAGAATTCACAAATTAATATCTTCAGCTCATTTGAATTAATAAAGTACTAAATATTATATTGAACAAGAGATAACAATATCATTATATGCTAAATCCAAACATGGACAATAACTCGAACATAAAAACAAGCAAGACTTTTTGTTGTTGTCGTTTTTTGTTTTTTTTTTGGGGGGGGGAAGAAGCTTCAACACAATTAAATAATACATTTCTACATTTTCTGTTGTTTTTCTTCCTCCTAAATCATCATGTTTCCATTAGCTTGCTAGTAAATCCTACAGAGTTGTCAATTTATCCATCACCATCTCTCTCTCAGCTTCAAATATAGAAAATCTGAAGAGTTCAAAGCAGTTAGAAAAGCAGCGAGTTGACAAAGAATGCCACTTGAGATTTTTTTTTTTTTTTTTAGTCCTACTTCCTAAAAAGTCAACAGGTCAAAATTACTCTCAGCTGGATGCAAGGATCTTTGGAAAAGGAAAGGATGTTTTCCCTGCCTCAATTAGCAGACTTAAAATGCTCCTGATCCACAGTGGGATAGATGTGTCCCTCTACGGTCAGATATTCAATCGCTTCCTTGATGGCCTTGAGGCTAAGGTCGCAGAGCTGAGCCTGGAGCTCATGGATGCTCTTCCCTTCCTGTTGAGGACACTCATGAATCAAACGCAGCACTTCGTCCCGGATGAAACTGCGGTGACTCTCATAGTTATCCCCAGCATCATCCACTTTTGATGGAAACACAGGCACACTTTCTACAGTGGTTTCACGAAGGGCTTTATCCAGCATCATGTGTGCATTGACCGTTTCCAGCATATGCACAGTGAACTCGTTCATGTCCTCTAGGACATGAATTTTCAATACCTCAAGGCTCTTTGTTCCCCTGGGACATTTGAGGATACCAAACACTTTGACATATGCTCCGACTGACAATGGAGTCACTTGCTTGACTTTCTCTCTACCAAACCACTGTCGGGCCTCGATTGGTTTCGCGGTCATATCATCAATTTTGTAACAAATGTGATTTGAAGCCTTCTCTGACCCTCTGATTACCCCCACGATGGAGACCTGGGAAACTATAATTCCCCTAACCTTGAACACAGTGTCAAACACAGTAGAGCTGAGAAGCTGGTTCACATTACACGGTACAACGTCCTGAATTCGGACCTTAGGTCTTTGGGTCTTAATAGCAGGAGCTGCATCTCTCTCGCACAGTTGGTCACTGCCTCCACTCCCTCCATCAGCAGCAGAAATGCTGCCATAGCTCCCAAACCCACTGTTACTCATCTTCAAGACAGTTCAGGCCGAGGAGAAGGTGGGCTTTGGCTTGTCTGGGGCTTCACGGACAGCTTTGAGTTCTCCACAGAAGGCTTTGAGCTCTCCACAGAAGGCTCCAAGCTGTCCGAAAGGCTACGACTGAATGCTGGGAGCCTGAGGACGTGACAAGCTCCACGCTACCTGTGGACCAATCAGCTACTAGAATGCGTCTGCTTCCAGCCAGTCAGGGTCGTCCACCTTCTCACCTGATGGCATAATCCTTCCCTGTGTGTCAGTGGTTGCTACACTCTAAAAGCCCCACACGAGGGGAGCCCTGTTGCTTAGCTGGTCAAAGCGCCTGTCTAGTAAAAAGTCCCACGTGTAATTTCAAGCAAGCCTTTCCCAACATCTCTATAAAAATGCATTTTTACTAGTCCCCCTCTTCATTTCTTAATGCTACAACTTCTACAATTACTTTTAAAAGACTCATTTATTCATTCATTCAAACAACAATGCAAGAGAAATTTTAGGAGCACGAAGTGCTTGGCAAAATGGTAGAGTGCTGTACCTTATGTGCGGGGGAAAAATGCACCACCGTGGTTACTGTTCTCAAGAACTCACGTCCCCTGTTCATTCAAACCTTTAAAACCAGGAGCATCAGGCCGGGTGCAGTGGCTCACGCCTGTAATCCCAGAACTTTGGGAGGCCGAGGCAGGTGGAGTACTTGAGGTTAGGAGTTCGAGACCAGCCTGTCAACGTGGTGAAACCCCCGTCTCTACTAAAAATACAAAAATTAGGCAGGCGAGGTGGTGCACGCTTGTAATCCCGGCTACTGAGGAAGCTGAGGCAGGAAAATCACTTGAACCCAGGAGGCAGAGGTTGCAGTGAACCGAGACAGCGCCACTGCACTCCAGCCTGGGTGACAAGAGCGAAACTCCATCTCTTAAAAAAAAAAAAAAAAAAAAAAAAAAACCTAGGAGTATTTTTTAAGAAATGGCAAGACAATCGTCTTTCAATGATTATCATACTCTAAGATAAGTCACATCTTAACACTGGATTTTTAATTTTTGTTGTTTTAAAATTGTAATTTTCCAGGTATTTTTGCCAAGTGCACTATAAATAAGTAATTAATATATTTCAATTTATACATAAATCCAAACTGAATGACTGAGCTCTAAATTATTATCAAGGCTCTGTGGACAGGACAGAAAAGTACAAGATTTAGGCCTATTATATATTAGGAAAAGCATGGATAAAATCACAGTAAGTTTTTTATATACTCTTACGGAGTAAATTCTGAATTTCTAGCAGTTATATAAATAGATCCCAGATTTTTTTTTTTTTTTTTTTTTTTTTTTTTTGAGACAGGGTCTTGCTCTGTCTCCCAGGTTGGAGTGCAGTGGCAGGATCTGGGCTCACTGCAAACTCCACCTCCCGGGGTCAGGTGATCCTCCCACCTCAGCCTCCTGAATACCTGGGACCACAGGCACACACCACCACATCTAGCTTACTTTTTTGTATTTTTAGTAGAGACAGGGTTTCACCATGTTGGCCAGGCTGGTCTCAAACTCCTAGACTCAAGCAATACACTTGCCTCAGCCTCCTGAAGTGCAGGGATTACAGGTGTGAGCCACCATGCCCAGCCAAGAATGTTTTGATATTTTATTGAAGTTTTGTTTTTCTTTATAAAACATTTTATTTTGGGTGTTATTGATTTAAAGGCTTAATAAAGGAACCACAGTTACTGGAATCCACCATTGGCAGGTAACCTCCTAACAATCCTTTGTAGTTAGTTAATAGCTTAAATTAGTAGAGTTTTGAGGAGTTTATTAATGCTCTCATTTCTTTTACTGGTTAAAATAATTCACTTTTTGCTATCTCAAAATTACAGAAATATGTGAAGAGTATATCTAAAACTTATAGAAAAACATGAAGTTATATATACTTTTCAAGTTTTAAAAGAATAAAATTGACCAGGCACGGTGGCTCACGCCTGTAATCCCAGCATTTTGGGAGACCGAGGCAAGTAGATCACGAGATCAGGAGTTCGAGACCAGCCTGGCCACGATGGTGAAACCCCTTCCCTACTAAACACACAAAAATCAGCCGGGCATGGTGGTGCGCGCCTGTAGTCTCAGCTACTCAGGAGACTGAGGTAGAAGAATTGCTTGAACCTGGGAAGTGAAGGTTGCAGTGAGCCGAGATCGTGCCACTGCACTCCAGCCTGAGCGACAGAGCAAGACTCTGTCTCACGCACACACACACACACACACAAAAGAATAAAATCATGGAGCAAATATGCTTAATTTATTTTATAAATAAATATATAATAATTATCTGAGCCCACAAATAGATTTCCATGTAAATGTGGACATTTAACTTCTGGCTCTATGTTAATATTTGTATTCCTAAAATTGTACATTACTGGAGATCCAACTAAATATATTTTTAAAAGTTTACAACTTCACAATCAGATGCTGCTGTTTTATTAACATCAGACTTTTAGTCAGAAAATCTTGAGGTTTAAATAACAAAACTTATTATATTCCCAAACAATTACATACACTACAAATAGTATGAATCATACCAAAATGATAATTACCACTTACCTGACTGGATTGCTGGTTAAAGAAACCCTGAGGGATTCTAGGCAATTAAGAAGTTTCTCATCTGATATACCTGATCGTAATTCATGAACATATTCTTGTGAAGACAGGGTGCATTCATGTTTGCTGTTTTTCAGCCCACCCTAAAAAATAAACAAAGATACCATTTTAGACAATGTTTTTAAAAAAATTTTTAAGTAAAATGATGCACAGAATATTTATTTTGTTATATAAAAATGTGTGCAGAGTGCTACACGCTTAAAAATTCTTGATCACAGAATTGATGTGGTAAAATTGTGTTGTATATATCTCAACATTTTCCTCGACCTCATTTTAAAAAAAAAAATTACAGTGCTGGTGCTCATGACCTGAATAGAATATGAACTTGAATTACACAAAGTGTCATTGACAGGGGTGCTTAAATTTATAATTCAGGCATTAAAATTAATATTAGCTAGTCCTCCTTAACCCAGAGGATAAGCATTCAAAAATCACCTTATTAATTTTCCTAGTTAAGATATGTATATTCGATTCCACAAAATCCAGCAAATAAAATTTAATATATACCATTATACATAACCCACATCTATTGAAAGATATCAGAGTTATCAGCCTTTCTAAAAAAATAAGTGAAAACAGTTATTAAAATGTAAAACAATATATCTCCAATTAGCATGTTAATTAATCAAATCAGTTGAAAGCATTCACCAGTTCCCAATTATTCCTTTCTGTTACTCTCAGGTTGTAGATTAATCTTAAAAAGTCATTAAATACATGTATCTGATAATAAATAGTTTTTAACTTAATTTTCAATATAGACGGAGTTATTTCTAGAACTCATCTCATCACTGCTCCTTAACTTCATCATCTTGCTATAACTATATAAGTAGTTCAGGGAAAAGGCTGGGAGGAAAACATTGTCAACACATTCACTATACTAATACCTCATAGTTTCACATTCTAGACGTACCTAATCATAATTGCCCCTTTCCTATACTGTAAATGTACATCCCTGAATTAAGACTCCAAGCTTGAGTCCCATTTTACAGGTTCATACAAATTACACTCAGTTTCTGCCAAACATCTAAGGATACTTACCATAAAATAACATCATAAGGATATGATATATTATCATAAGAAATATAATATTATAAGGAGATCATAAGGAAAGGAATTTTTCCCCATTGGGTAGAGGTATTATCATTAGAGGATACGACATTTAAAAAAAAAAACAATGTTAATAATTAGAAATGAGTTCCCTATGGTTTCACACTATTTGGGTTTTTATTGAGAATGCCTCCTCAATGTAGAAAGTGTTAATCATTCTTAATTTCTGAATTTTAAAAATCCCATTAAATGCTAAATTTTTTAAGCCTGATAAAGGCTTATAACATATAGGGGAACTCTATTCCCTTAGAGCTGTGGCAATATTAATCATTATTATAGCACTTAAAATATTGTGGTAGAGGTCATTATTTGTGCCTGTCTCACTTCTACATTGGGAACTCCATCTATGCTGCATAACTAACAGAGGTCATGAATTTAGTGAGCCTCAATAAAAGTGTGTTATTATTGAACTTCTCCATAATAACTGCAGAACAAGGAATACAATTTCATACTTTTAGCTCCTATATGTTGTATAATGGCCACTGACTTGGTATTTCTTGCTTCGTTATGAGATACAGTAGATGTTAAAAATACACTGGATGAGCCAGGGACAGTGGCTCACACCTGGAATCCCAGCACTTTGGGAGGCTGAGGCGGGTGGAACACTTGAGGTCAGGGGTTCGAAATCAGCCTGGCCAACGTGGTGAAACTCCGTCTCTACTAAAAATACAAAAATTAGCCAGGCGTGGAGGCACATGCCTGTAATCCCAGCAACTTGGGAGGCTAAGACACGAGAATAGCTTGAACCCAGGAGGCGGAGGTTGCAGTGAGCTGAGATCCCGCCACAGCACTCCAGCCTGAGCCACAAAGCAAGACTGTGTCTCCTCCCCAAATAAAAAAGTATACTGGATGAATCATCATCACCTACATGGCACAGTAAGTAAAACCATCACTGAGAGATCATGTCCATATTCCTGTAACTTCCTTACGCATCTATTATTCCACAAGGAATAACAGCAAGTAAATATTTAAAGCATAATTTTGCAAATTCAAAATTATAGTTTTAGTTTTGCTCGGCCAACTCACTTTCTACAGCAATACAAAGTTCATCAGTAACAAGGGATCTATTTACTACATATGCTAGTCTGAAAACTACTAGTAAAAGGAATTAAAGTTTTCAAGTCTGTAGTCACACACCACTTTGATATAATCCTCAAAGTTATTTTTAAATTAATATATAAAAAGGCACCACTAATCCTCCCCTAGAGGATTGTATATGGAATTTAACCCTGTTGAGTGACCTTTGTATTTTGCAGTTTTCTCTGCCTTGAAAACCCTTACCCCAACCTCTCTATTGCTGGCTGTCATCATTTTACTCTCAACCCCATAGTCTTCTCCCCACCCCTACATTCTAATTATCATTGCAACACCATTTTAAATATCATTTATGGTATTACCGCTATGAAAATTTATTTTTGTAATTCAGTTGTTTACTGTCTTCCGCACTAAAACATAAGCTCTTATAAGACAGGATTCTTGCCTGCCTTGTTCACCACTGTATCCTCAGCTCTTAAGACAGTGTTTAAGTAAGCACTCAATACATATTTCCTGGATGGATGGATGGATGGATGGATGGGTGGATGGATGGAGAATAAACAAAAGGGTGGATGAGTGATGAGTTTCAACTTGTTGAAGATTCTAAGCTTAGTTTTGCTTCAGAATATTATAGTTCTGAGACTTTCAGTTATAATATATTCAAAGATGCTGAATATAGAACAGGTAAACTGAGACACTGTATTGCATGCTGAGGACAGCTCAGAGGTATTTCATATTGGGCATCTCATGGACACAGAACAATCTACTCAGAAAATGTTGGTTCCCTTTTTCTAATTGATTCCCTACAAGATTAGTCTAATTGGAACATATGGTCATGGCCAAAGTACTCCTTATGGACAAGCGAGCCAGCCCATCACTTTGTGGCTCCCTCCCACCCATCTTAGAAACAAGTTTAAATTATATAATTTAGGATCCTCTCTGGTTATAAAGAATGGAAGCAAACAATCTACTGGAGCATGACAGAGAATACACAACTTTATAGAACAGATGCCTTTGACCAAGCTTAGAAGGACTTTGAGATTTTAACATAAGTTCATATTTGAAAGTTATAAAAAATGATAGCAAGCTAAGGCTGGACTGGCCCTTAAAGATCAGTTCTTCTGATATCCTCATTACAAAAATGAGGAATCCAAGTAATTGCCTAAGTTCACATAATTAGTAAGAGAATGAGACTAAAACAAATATTCTGGTCCTTGGATAGCTCCTTTCTCTACTATATACTACTTTTTCTCAATTTTGAATAAAATGTTAAAGCAACAAATATTTAATTCTGAAATCTCTATTACAAAATGTCAAGGTGTCAAAGTACCTTCGGCATAATCAATATGTTGCAAGATAATATTTTAAAAATCACCTAAAAACAAAATAGTGCAATACATTAGTTCTCATAACACTTAATAGGGCTGTAATACAAGAATGGCTTATTAACATCCTGTTCTGATACTGAACAAAGGAAACAACTAGATAATGGATGGGTAATAATGGAAATTTTAATTAGCTGCTCTGTATGAGATTAATGAAAATTACCACTGTGCCCATTTGATCTTTAAAAAATAATGCAAAGTTAGCAATTAGCGTACATCATGCTATTCCAAACCTAGGTGAACAAAGAGCTTTCCTAATTTGAAGCCATTCCTTAATTTGAAAATCATTAGGATGGAGATACTAGTCAATGTGACTGTGCTTGTATTATTTTAAGACAGTGAACAAATAATCAAAAGGTAGTTTGAGTCAGTTTAATAGTCACAGATTCCCCTTGCTCTGATATGAAATGGTAAAATCAACAGCAGAGAAGCAATATTCTAAGAAAGAACACTTTTAGTTTGCAGTGGAGATAACCACTTCTGAGTTTAGATGGACTTAGTCTGAGTATGGTCTGTCATTTTTAAATGTAAAAACAGATTTACTTACAATTTGAGAAAAGCCTTTATGGTTCTTAGCTATAAAGGTATCTTGCTGCAGACACTAGACAGAACTATTGATTGTACACAAGTCTTTTCAGCTACAGCATGCATACAGATAGCAATTACTATCAGGGATGTCATTTTCAAATAGGATGGACAATATTTTCATGAAAACAGTAATTTTGTTAGTGTTATTGACCATGATTTATAAATCCTAATGAAGTCCATTTCTTTGGCTATTTTAATCAAATGAGTTTCTTATCTATCATTGTGTTCTCTAAAAATATAATGCTATAGATTAACATCTTTGGGATTATATCTACAAAGGTTCACACTTGTTCTTGGAGGCTCCTACAGCTTTCAAACATAAGAAATCAAAATGCCATTTTCATCATCATCAGTTCCTTGAGTTCAAGAAGGAAAGGGAGACACAAAATACGTGCCATATCCAAGTGAATCTATTTATTTATTCTGATAGCTGTATATTTGGTGGACTAGAGAATGCTATATATTGCAGAACCTTTAGATGGCTTCTCTCCATTTTTGTAAGAAAGCCATCTCTTACTGGCAGAGTAATAGAGTTATGTAATTTATGTATCAAAAATATAAAAATATATTAAAATCAATTTATATAATAAAACAAAATAATTTAAAATGCAATTTGCATTGAAAAATATTTTTTAATGGCACAAAAAATGTAGGGTAAAAGATACTACATATTATCAATTGAAGTCTGTAAGAAAAAAACCTACCCAGAAAATTACTGTCATGAGATTAACTTCATGTTGTGTCATTTCCCACTGCAGGAAACACTGTTTCTAACTAAGGCATTTTCAGAGGATGAAAATAATAGGCAAAACGAGAGAATATATCCCAAATTTTAGGACAGAGGTGATAAAAGCTTTTCTACAGCAATGTATAAGCATCATAATTCTTCAGATTATATATGCCATTTTTCCCAAAAGAATTTGAATAAGTTTATTAAAATATGATTAGCTAAAATGTTTAATGAAAGAAAAGTACAAGGTTTTCTATGATGAAATCATTTATTGTTCCCTTATTGAAGCTTTTGTATATTAAATATCAATTAAGCATTTCACTCCCAAATTACAGACTCTTAGATTGTCACAGAACAAATATTTAGATCGTTTTTTGAGCATTTGTATTACAGATTGAGTATCTCTGATTCAAAATGCTTGGGACCAGAAGTGTTTCAGATTTCTGGTTTTCTCCAATTTTGTAATCTTTGCAAATACATAATGAGATATTTTGCAGACAGGACTCAAGTTGAAACATGATATTTATTTTTGTTGTATATGCACCTTATACAAATAGCCTGAAGATAATTTCATACAATGATTTTAATAATTTTGTGTATGAAACAAAGTTTTGGCTACATTTTAGCTGCAGCTCAACACATGAGGTCAGGTGTGGAATATTCCATTTGTGGCATCATGTTGGTTCTCAAAAAGTTTTGGATTTTGGAGCATTTTGGATTTTGGATTAGAGATGCTCAGCCTGTGTTAGAAATGTTAAGTACACAAACTCTAAACATAGTTTTAAATTATGTGTCCGTATTGTTACCTCTTATGTTATGAAAGACATGTTTAAGCAATAGAGTATAGAGGAAAATACTTCATAATAATTTCAAATCATTACTCAGTTAAATATTCAAAAAGTTTACATTTTAACATTAAATGAAATAAAAAGGTGATATTTTAAAGTAGAATATTAATCCTAAAACACTAACCTTCGTTTCTTTTAAAACAACAGCCTCATTTGACCTAGATACTCTCAGAGATATGTACAATTGAAGGCTAAACCATCATTAACTGATTTCCTAGCGAAAGCAAACTAAAATATTTAATGATAATCAATATTAGTCAATCTGAATAATAAGCAATCAATTTGATATATTTCTTTTTCATATCAATAATGTATAGTCTATTCTATACTTAAAATCCACACATACTTCTCTTTTAAAACTAGTGTTAAGCTATTATGGTGAACAATGGGCATACGGGTGAATAATAGCAAGTAAATCTTAAAAACCGTGAAGTGTGTCTACTAGTATTTTCTATGAGCCCCTATCATTATCCATGGTACTTGAGGCAAAACAAATACACATTATGTTTCTCTTTTATTTGACAGAGGCCTTTGAGATACATCAGATAATCAAATGTAAAAAGATATAAAGTCAGGGGTTCTTATCCTGGGGTCTAAATTTAGGGGATATGTGAATTTGGAAAGGAAAAAATATTTTCAGTAACCTCTTTTAAATCTGGTACTTCTTTCAACTATGAATACAGGAAACAGATTACAGTGGTATTAGTAGCCCCTGCAAGTTGGTCACCAAGTCACATATACTTTCCTGTTGTACCATACATACTACATTTGTGAAAATACCTTAACTATCATTTATGCTTATCAATTCTTCAAAATTACTTGAGTCATACAACCTGCCACTTTATCTTGTTATTTAACAAATATTGTAAAGAAGTACAATTACTGTCTCAATTTTTTAATCAAACTATTTTCAGATATTTGAAATATGCATGCAGTTCTAAGAAATAATGCAGAGAGATCCCTTTTCCCCAATGGTAACATCTTGGTAATCTATATTACGATATCACGACTGGGATACTGACATTGATAAAACCCATCTATCTTATTCAAATTTCCCTAGTTTTATTTGTACTTATTTATGTGTGTATTTTATACATATATGTGTGTGTGTATATATATATATATATATATATATGCATTTCTATGCAGTGTTATCATGTGTAGATTCAGGTATACAAACACTACAACCAAGATATGGAACAGTTCCATCACCACAAGGATCCCCCAAGTAGGGCTTTCAATAACCACACCCATCTCCCTCCCACAACCCTCCACCCCAGCAACCACTAACCTATTATCCATTCCTATTTTTTTTCAAAAGTTTCATTTATAAATGGAATCACATCAAGTTGAAAAGCTTCTACAAAGCAAACAATCAACAAAGAGACAACAGAATAGGAAAACATATCTGCAAACTATACATACATCTGACAAGAGATTAATAACCAAAATATTTAAGAAGCTAAAGCAACTCAATAGGAAAAATCTAATAATACGATTTTTTTAAATGGGCAAAAGATCTCAATAGACATGTCTCAAAAGAAGACATACAAAAGACAAACAGGTATATGAAAAGGTGCTCAATATCATTCATTGTTGGAGAAAAGCAAATCAAAACTACAATGAGGTATCATCTCACCCCAGTTAAAATGGCTTGTATCCATCCAAAAGAAAGGCAATGACAAATGCTGATGAGGATGTGGAGAAAAGGAAACCTTCATACACTGCTGGTGGGAATGTAAATTAGTACAACCACTACGGAAACCAGTATGGAGTTTCCTCAAAAAACTAACATTTGAGCTACCATTTGGTCCAGCATTCCCACTGCTGGGTATATGCCAAAAAGAAAGAATCAGTATATTGAAGAGATATCTGCACTCCCATATTTATTGTAGCACTATTCACAATAGCCAAGATTTGGAAACAACCTAAGTGCCCATCTACAGACAAATGGATAAAGAAAATGTGGCACAGGGGCCAGGCATGGTGGCTCACACCTGTAATCCCAGCACTTTGGGAGGCCGAGGCGGGCGAATTGCCTGAAGTCAGGAGTTCGAGACCAGTCTGGCCAAAGTGGTGAAACCTTGTCTCTACTAAAAATACAAAAAAATTAGCCAGACGTGGTGGCATACGCCTGTAATCCCAGATACTTGGGAGGCTGAGATGGTAATTGCTTGAACCAGGGAGGTGGAGGTTTCAAAGTCAAGATCACCCCACTGCACTCCAGCCTGGGCGACAGAGCAAGACTCCATCTCAAAAAAAAGAAAAGAAAAGAAAAAAGAAAATGTGGCACATATACACAATGGCATACTATTCAACCAGAAAAAAAGAATGAGATCCCATCATTTGCAACAACATGGATGGAACTGAAAGACATTAGGTTAAGTGAAATAAGCCAGGCAAAGAGAGACAAACATCTCATGTTCTCATTTGTGGGAGCAAAAATTTAAAACAATTGAACTCATGGAGATAAGAGAGTAGAATGATAGTTGCCAGAGGCTGGGAAGTGGGCCAGGAGGGGAAGTGGGGATAGTTAATGGGTACAAAAGTACAGTTTAACAGAATGAGTAAGATCTAGCATTTGATAGCACAATAGGGTGACTATAGTTAACAATAATTTACTGTACAATTAAAGATAACAAAAAGAATTTGCTGGAATGTTTATAACAGAAATAAATGATAAATGCTTGAGGTGATGGACACTCCGTTTACCCTGATGTGATTATTATGCATTGTATGCCTTTATCAAAACATCTCATGTACCCCTTAAGTATATATACCTACTATGTACCCATAAAGAAAAGGAATGTCATTTATATGAAATCATACTATATGTAACCTTTTGGCACATGAGCTTCTTCCATTCACCATAATGCCCTGGAAAGGCACACAAGTTATTGTGTATATCAATATTTTGTACCTGTTTATTGCCATATAGTATCCCATAGTATGGATAATACAGTTTATTTAACCACTCACCCTTTAAAGAACATTTAGGCTGTTTTCAGTTTTTATCTACTATGAATAAAACTATGAACATCCAATGCACAGGTTTTTGTGTGAACATATGTGTTTATGTCTCTGGAATGTGTCATAATTTTTAAAAACAATTTTATAAGTATATTTTAATATGATTGGTTTCCTTTATAATCCTGTGCCTTTTGTGTTTTACATCTAAAAATATGATTCTAAAAAGGTTCCCATAAATTCACCGACTTTCAGAGGGGCCCATGGCACAAAACAAGTAAGAACCCTTCTAGTAGCCTGTTACCTCTATTTTGGAATTACACTGCCTTTACTCTACCCACTGTCCTAGGAAACAAGAAAAAGTATACTACCATTTTAAATAGAGAAAGTTCATGTATGTAAATAACGACTTTAAAAAATGGGCAGGATTTGATCAATGATAATGTCCAACAGGATGACCAATGTATTTCGCATAGGTAATCTCTTCATTGTACTGTTTAAAGATAGGAACAACACTAAGACTTACCAACATTTGTTGTGTTGAGGCAAAGATTATGAAGGTATTGAAATAAAATGGTTTCCCTCTCTGCTTTACCATTTTGTAAATCCAATTCCAAGAGTAACTTTAGACAGGATAACAAAGCAAGTTTAATAATACTTTTGCAGATTATAAATGTTTCCTACAGACTAGATATAAACTGCATTTTAAGTAGGTAATGAAGCTATAAATTGTAAATGAAATAAAGAAATATTCCTTCCACAAAACATAAAATTACCCTATTATTTTCAAAACACTAGCCTTCTAAACATTTTAGTAAGTGTTCAGACAAAATGAACACACTGAATTTTATCAGTTCCTTGTCTACCTGCTGATGGGAGGTAGTGCATCAATAGTAAAATGGCCAAAGGATAGGAAAACAAGGAAAAATAAAAAGAAATGTAACTAATTGACATGTTAATAAATGGATGTGTGCTTCCAGCACTGAATGGGGTTGATGGATTTAGAGATCAAGGATACCTCACACTTCTACAGCAAAAACAGCTTTCACAACTTTTCCTGCAAAGTATTTCATCTGAATCTAACAACAGGGAAGATATTACTAAAATCATTTTTTCTTCAGCTGTGAAAATTGAGTCACGGAGAAGTCATGTCTTGTCTGAGACTATATCTAACTGTCAGAAGCAAGGCTAGAACCCAAGCTATAGAGTCGCTCTCTGAGGACAGTATGAAACCATCTTCAAAGGGGCATAATTTGTTCCCAAAGGAGGATTATAACAAAAAGGGAAAAGCAGGCAAAAGTTTCCAAAATATTCCTTGCCTTAATAGCTGTATGAATTTAGTCAAGTGATTACTTGACTTCCTGGGCCTGAGGTTCCTTATCGGCAAAATGCAACAATAAAGCACCTACCCTCCTCAGGCTTGTCATAAGGGTGAATAAGGATCCTGGTCAAACATAAGGTCTGGTATATAATAAGCACTTAACTAATGTTTGGTGCCATTATATATTATTTTATCATTAATTTAGTGAGCACTTTCATTGCCTAGTTAACTGCTCATGTTATGAAGTTATTAGTTTCTGTTCACCAAAATTATTCAAGTGAAGACCTGCCACTAGGTCTGAGATGCTGGAAAAGGATTCTTACCTTAGGTAGGAGAAAACTATTATTTTCTTTTCTTTTTTTTTTTTTGAGATGGAGTGCAGTGGCGGAATCTCGGCTCACTGCAACCTCCGCCTCCTGGGTTCAAGTGATTCTCCTGCCTCAGTCTCCTGAGCAGCTGGGACTACAGGTGTGCGCCACCATGTCCAGTTAATTTTTGTATTTTTAGTAGAGACAGGGTTTCACCATGTTGGCCAGGCTGGTCTCGAACTCCTGACCTTGTGATCCACCCACCTCGGCCTCCCAAAGTGCTGGGATTACAGGCATGAGCCACTGCGCCCAGCCTGAGAAGACTATTATTTTCAAATTATTCTGGGGGTCCATGGAGTTCCTTGAGGTGTTTTCAGGGTTGTCTTGGAGGGTGAGGAGGGAATATGCAAAAAGCAAGGCTCCTGGGGAGACTTCCCAAGTCTCTGCTCCCCCAATAATGAGGGCATTTACACATATCCCACATATGATTTTTTATGAATAAGCTGCTCTGATGTTAAATAAAATAAGGTTTTAAACCCACTGAGCTAGATGATCCCAAAGGTCCTGCCCTATTGAATCTATGATTTGGAATATGCCACTATATGCATACTAAAGCAAAAGCTTTTCTTCTTTAAAGTATAACATTTTAATTGGACACTATATTCTCTGCACACACATTGATTATATAGATTCTCAGTTTCTTTTCACAAAATAGACTACAGAGACACAAGGCATCTATCTCTTATTGTGTATATGGTATACTTTTTGTAATAGAATATTACCAGTCAACATGAATTGACTTCCCATGAGGTTCCAAGCACTGAGAGTACACAGATAAGCAACGATGTATCCTCACCATCCCAGCAGAGCTTATTCAGGTGTGGTAAGCAACAACATGCAGACCACTGTCAATGTGGTAAGTGCCCTCAAAATAAATAGGGGGTGGTATGGGAGTTTGAAGTCAAAGGACTTGACTCTGTGGGGGAAGAAGGTCTGCCCAGCTGTAAAAACTGTTCACCAAAGGTAGATAAGGCTATTTCAGTCAGAAATTACAAAAAAATATTGAGTCACAATACAACATGCTATGTTTGAGGATTTGTTAGATCAAGATACCTGGAGCTCACAGCAATGTTACTCAAACTGGGATTCTTGAACATAGTCTTAATCATCCCTGAGTCTGGTAAGGTAATGTTAATATTCTGCAGCTTCATTTCTTAATATGATAAAGCTAAGCATAAGCTGGATCATCTAGACAACTACCTTATAACCAAGTCCTGCCAACTAATCTCAGCATCCATATATGCACACTGTTACCAGGAAGTACAACTTTCATTATTGCTGGCTAATGAGATGGCTTTAGTGTGAAAACACATAGGCACCAAAATAAAGACCAAATGACATCGCAGCATGCTATACCAATCAAAATTTAACCACAGATCAGAGAACACTAGTGGCACAATTGGGTTATCCTATGGCACAGTAGGCACAGAGAACCCAAAAGTTCCCACACTGTAGTATATTCACATTGTAATTGGTAATTTAGAGTCAGCAAATGATTTATTACTTAAAATAATGTTAATTTAAATTTTATGGGTTTTGTATTTAATATGTATATTTGATAAGTTGTATAAGAGATACTGCTATAGTGTGTACCTTATGTTGTTATGTAGTTAAACAGTATAATGAAAATATTTAAAGTTAACACTGACATCTTTGAAATCAAATAGTATCTTAGTGGGATACTCTTCTGATTAATATTTAAAAGAGGAATGACTTGCTTATATTCGCATATGTAAATTCAAAAAATATATGAAAGTTGATTGGGGAGGATTTCAATAAACTAATTTTACCTAACAAAGTCAAACATATGTGTTTATTTTCTATAGCAGTGATGAATGTATAGGTTATTCAAGCCTTTTGTGATAAATAATTCATTTTTGCTGCATGAACCAATTTTAGTTCTAAAATGGTATACAATGAATATCATGAAATACTGCTTACCCTAAAACATCCTATCCTAATTTGAAAGAACAACCTGGCCAGGTGCAGTGGCTCATGCCTGTAATCTCAACACTTTGGGAGGACGAGACGGGCAGATCACTTGAGGTCAGGAGTTCGAGACCAGCCTGGCCAACATGGTAAAACCCCATCTCTACTAAAAATACAAAAAATAAGTTGGGTGTGGTGGCGCATGCCTGTAAACCCAGCTACTTGGGAGGCTGAGGCAGGAGAATCGCTTGAACCCAGGAGGCGGAAGTTGCAGTGAGCCGAGATCATGCCACTGCGCTCCAGCCTGGGCGACAGAACAAGACTCTGTCTAAACAAAACAAAACAAAAAACCCAACCTGATAAGAATACTGAGCTAGTACTTGAGCACATAGACTTCGTACGGTTTTTATAAAAGTACAAACAATGTTCTAGCCCATAAGTGCTATATATCATGTCATAGTTAGAGGTTATGCCAATAGAAACAGCAGTATAGCATTATCCAATATGATGGCATTACTTTTACAGATTGCCAACCATCTGTTTCTGCTGGTAGCATTCTTACCTCTAAGGACCTAAGTTGTGAATTTGAATATAAGGAAACACACAATTCTGTTTCCTCAAAACAATTATTTTAAAATAATATTTTTTCATGGTTCACATTATATAATTTACTATTCTAGCATGTCATTTACTTCTCAGAGAAAAAAATAATATAATCTAACGATTCAACAGACATGCACACACGTATCTCCAAAGGGCTTCATTTCTTTCTTCTACATTCCAAAGTAGGATATAGATACTAAATATTTTCAATAAGTAATATAATCAGTAATCTCATAAACTTTCTCACAAAATGAATGAGCCTTTCAACTTATCAAATATATTCAGTGAAGATTTTGTATAGCAAAGAATAAAAAGTACAACTCATATGATTTTTTAACTGCATGTTTACTTGATATTAAATATACAATTTATGCTAACCAAATCTGACATCAGTTAGTGGGCTCTGCTGTCAATTCCATATTCCTTTAAACAAGACAAGATAAAATAACAAAGAAAAGTCAGCCATCTGGAGTTCAATAGGTTAAGGCACTATTCTGACACTTCCAGCTAGTACAATTAAGGGCAAAATACTCTCAAAAGAAAAGACTGCTATATGAAGTATGTCTTTGGGAAAAATAAGAAATCTTGAAAAAACAAAAAACCGGAACATTCCTTAGGCTATTAGAAAAATTGGGGCATGTTACAGGCAAGTATTAATATTGTTATGCAGATCCACTTAGTCAAGGAATATAATAAGAAATTCTAGGAGGAACGAGGCATGATCCTAAGCATTGAGAGGAATATGAACATTCACAAAGCTCCTGCCTGGCAAGAGCTGTTCATATAAGGTCAGAGTCTGGCCTCATCTCTAAAAGCATGTCTAGTTACAAACTGTATTTACATACAAAAGCAGCCAACACATTACAATTGATTTACTCCCTTGATATGATACAGGAGTGAGGGGTAACTAATTTTGGAGTCATGAAAATTTGATTTGAATCCAGTAGTCTGATACTTAAGACCACTGTTTAACTGTACAAGTAACATTTTTTCCCAGTTTCAATATATCTTATAGAATTGTTTTGAGGATTTAAATATAAATAAATGTAAAATGTCTAGCCCTATGCCTGACACATAGTTAGGGACACAACGGACATTTATTGCCTGTCCAAACATCATCACCAACAATATCCAATTCTTGAGTGTACTATGTGCCATTCACTGTACTACTCACTAAATTTATTATCCTAATTCATAGAAACAACCTTGAAAAGCAACAATTACACTCATTTTATAAATGGGAACAAAAATTCACAAAAGCTAAAAAACTTTATCTGAGGTCACAAAGCTAGTAAGTATGAGAGATCCAAACTGTGGACTATTTGAACTCCTTCCAGGGGCCTGCAAGGCCCTGGGTAATTTTTCCCCTACCTCTTTCTACAACTTCATCTGATTCCCTCCCCTGCCCCAAATTACTAACTTCCAAACTGGTCTCTTATCTGGCACTCAAACACTCAAAACCCATTCTCACATTAGGACCTGTGCATGTGTTCTTCTTTTTGCTTACGGGGCCCCTTTCCCGAATTTGAGCATGGTTGTCTCCTTCCCATCATTCAAATATCCCCTCCTTGCACAGGCCTTCTCTGGCCAACCAATATGATGTAGCACACAACTAACCCACTTATACCTACTGTTCCATTACTGGAACAATAAGCTTGTAGGAGTTATTATATCCTACTGCTCAGGGTCATCGCCAAGGTCTGATTTTTCACATAAAAAGTCTACAGCCTCTGGCATAAATGGGTTAAAATGTCATCTTAACAAAAAAGAACATTCAATGTTTTAGTCTTTTGGAGGCTCATTCCTATTTGGTATTTTCTTTGTTTATTCTTCTGTTGACTATCTGTTCCTCTTCACTAAGGTGTTAGGTTCTTAATAAACTGGGGTTTAAAACGCTTCAAAGTATAATAGTTAATTTCTACCATTCAGATTTTAGATAGATTTTAGTATTTGGTTCTGAATATTAGAGCTCTTTTGGAAGAACACAAAATGCATTAGAAAAAAATATTTCAGTAATCCCTTTAGCATCCCTGTAAGGTGAGACATATTATCCCCGTTTTACAGATTGGGAAAGTTCTTTAATCAAATTTGGCCATGATACACAATGACAAATGGATGTGGGAATAAAGCCTAGGGCATCTGATTTCTAGTTCAGTGTCCTATCCATTTGTCTTTCTCTCTCATGACTTCGGCAGTTCTCACTGTCCTAAAATGCAGTCCAGGATTGCTTATTCTCCAAAGGACCGGCTCAGTCGTCAAGGCCACAAAGATACAGAACTTAAAAAAAATTCACTGCTTTAGTTTGGGGATTTAACACAGTAATGCAATTTCAGAGAACAATAACCCAGCACACACACAAGAGATTCCAAGTGTAAGAAAACACATCACGTACCCACTGCCTTCAGAACAAGATTCAAATATGTATGCCAAATAATATTCTTTGTTTAATTAATTTGATAACCATACACACAGTTATCCATTTTTTATCCATTTTTAACAGTATTCTGTTAAAAAAAGTACAATACTGTTAAAGAAACTAAAAAGCTCTACCCATGTGGTAAGATGGATATTCTTTTACAATGCTGATAGCAATGGGCAGATCTGGCATAACATTTCTGGAAAGTCATGGGGGAAAAAAAAAAAAAAAACTAAGTGCCTCAAAAAGTATGACTTATTTTTGACCTAATAATGCTACGTCTAGGAATCTTTCACAGGAAACAATCTGAACTGTAGCTAGAACTTCATGTTCTAAGTTATTCATGACATCATTTTTATAACAGAGAAACTTGTAAATACATTGAACAGTGCAAATACAGGGAAATAAAGAGTTAAACTTTGATTAGCTATTTAAAATGGAATGTTATGCAGCCATTAAAAATTGTTTTGAGACAGGGTCTCACTCTGTCTCCCTGGCTGGAGTGCAATGGCATGATCACATATCACTGCAGCACTGACCTCCCGCGGTGAAGCGATCCTCCCACCTCCCCATCCTGAATAGGTAAAATTATAGGTGCATGCTACCATGCTCAGCTAATTTTTTGTATTTTCAGTAGAGACAGGCTTTCCCCATGTTGCCCAGGCTGATCTCGAACTCCTGGGCTCAAGTGGTCTGCCCGCCTTGGCCTCTAAAAGTGCTGAGATTATAGGCATGAGCCACTGTGCCTGGCCTATTAAAGTATTTTAATGATGTAGAAATATATCTTTGACTCAATATTATTTAAAATGAGATATAAAACTCTAGGTACAGAATGATTTCAATTAGGTTAAAATGTCTCTGTCATCTAAATAGTAATTTATGGCAATGTTAATGATAATTATACCTAAGTAACAGGATTTTAGATACATACTCTCCTCTTTAAAATTTCCTTTGTTTTCAGATTTTCTAAATTAAAGATTGTTACTTTTATAATTGAAATACATTAAATATTATTTTAAAAAGAAAGCTGTACCAATTATTATGGCCAAATTTACTCAAAAAACATGGATATATGGTTTCAATAAATGAAAAAAGAGTGATAATAAAAGAGTTGAGAGGTGAAAGAAAAAAATAATAAGAAAGGAGCTGTACAAAATAGTACAGGAAAAAAAATGTAGAACCAAAAAAAAAAAAAAAAAGGAATAATGAGAACACAAAGAAAGCACTCATAACAAAGCAGGTACGGCCTCTCCTACTTCAACCAAGAAAGATTTGTACCTTTTCAACTTCAATCACTCAGAGGATGGTTATTCAAGAATGTACTACCTCCTACTTGTTAAAGAAGACCCAGGACACATCTTTATAGACAGACATTTATGAGTGAAGCACATTTACAAAGGGAAGTGGAGGTGAAAGAATATGTATTATACAACACCTGAAGTTCTACACTCAAGCAGAAAAGACAAAAAAATTTCCCCATAAAGGGTTTCTCATATATATTTCCTTCAGGTAATTTATTTCTCAAGTCCTAACACCTTCTTGTTGACTACACAGTGAATGATTAGAACAAGACTTAAACCTTGCCTTAAAAGTTTACAGTCCATGATTCTTTGAAAGTCCAAGGCAAAAACAACCACAGTAAAACAAATGAGCAACCAACAATAAGAAGAGAACTCTGACTGGTTGTAGTGTGATGGCATTGTTTGAATGGTCACTGTATACATGAATACAAAACCAGTCTACTTCTTTAAAAAATATACGTTGACATGACCACGCATACAGGCACGCATACATAAATTTACAGAGAAATCCAGCTAAAGTTTGAATTCCAGATATGGTCAAGATCACCTAATGTACACTAGCACTAGCTGGAACTCTGTACATAGTGCTCAGTCTTGGGAATTCAAGGTAATTATCCAATGAGTGTCTACTACACATAAGACACTATGTTAGGTAAAACAGAGATAAATGAAGTTCCCTTCAAGGAACTTAAAAAGAAAGGGGGAATGTTCATTAACCTCAGTGAGGTGTCACCATTACAATAATCATTCGTTCACTTACTGAGTTACTTATTCATTCCCAATCATTACTGAAAATGTACCGTGTTTGGCATTGTGCTTGTTGTTAATAATATACTGACGAAGAAGACAGTGCTCAAATTTGAAGTTAAAAATCTAAATCTTAAGGAGTTGACAACACAGGCCCAAACCATACAAATTCATTCAATGAATACTTACCACGTATCTACTATGGGCCAGACACTCTGCTAACTCTACAGATATGGTAGTAAACCAAAGGTACAATGCTACTCAGGTGGCCCTTACTTTTCAGTAACGTAAGTATAAAGGGTATGGAATGGGGTATTAGGGTAGCACATAGGAGGATGCAACCCAGATGTCTAAAAAGCCTTCATAGGAGAAGGAATGTCTAATATGAAAACTGAAGGATAAACAAGAACTAGAGATCATAAGAGAAAGCTCAGGCGAGGTTGGACAAGTAATGGAGAGTGCTGCAGGTGGAGGGCATAGCACCTTGGAAGATTCAGTGATGAGAGAGAATAAGAGAAACTCATAGAAATGGAAGAAGTTCAGTATGGCTGTAGGGGTGTATGTGTATTTGTGTGTACATTTGCATGTGTGTGACTGAGAGAGATGGGGTGGGGAAAGGGGCAAGGAGCAGGAAAGGGAGAATGAATTTATTTGCTGGGGAGCAGATGCTGGTGAAGTAAATATAAGTCATGAAGACCTTGAAAGCCCCATTAAAGGGTTTGGACTTAATCTAGCAAAGTGAAATCACTGAGGATTTTTGTAAGCTGGTGAGTGACATGTTTAGATTTGTGTAGCAAATAGAAGAAAGGGGGTAAGGATGGAAGGAAAGAGACCAGTTAGAAGACTGCTATTGTAATCAAGGTGAAGAGGATGGTGGCCTAAACTGGAAAGGTGACAGGGGTAATGGGAAGGAGCAGATGAGTCTCAGAAATATTTCAGCAGTTAGAATAGATAGCATGTGGTCACAGATTGGAAGTAGAGAATGAGGAAGTGGAAGGAATCAAGTATGAAACACAAGTTTCTAGTTTAGACATCTGAAAGTATGGCAATGTCAATTTCCTGAGGAGGAGAAAGCAAAGAAAGGGACACGTATGTTGCTGTTTCATTTTGTTAGCATTAAGATCTGTTTCCTTATAATTTTTACATTACTGATAATAGATTTTTTTTTAACCTCCAATGGAATAAAAAAGGACTACTCAAATTATCCCATCCTATCACAGATCTTCTATCATATGGAGACAAGTATATCCTGCCTAAACCTCCTTTTCAGCTTTCAAGCATTTCAGAATGAAAGAATAAATGCAGAATACTTAAAGGGGTTCCTGGTCCCTAGAACATGATCAATAAACATTATTATCATTTTTACTTAGCAGAATACTTTAGCATTCATAACATTAAAACCTTAAAAATCTCTGCCATTCTCATTTTCCTTTTACCCCATCAAGTCCGGGGAGAATTTTTAATAAGTCATTAAAAATCCCACCAGACTAGAAGCTTAGTTTTCACATTGTCATCTAACATATGATTACATAATTACATTGTACGTAACTGAAAGCATACATCATATAACATGTGTAATTTCTTTTAACCACTGTATCAGAAGAATGTTTTCATTTTCTACACAGCATATCTAAGTCATTCTAGTGCCTACCTGATAATACTCCTGAGTGTACTGCTCATAATTAAGCATTGCCCTCTTGGAATTAAGGTTTCTGCCCACCCCAATTCTCCATTAGTATAAACAATCCTGCAAATAAACACTTTTTTCTTCTTTTGGATAATTTCCTTAGGATAAATTGTCCAAAATAGTAAATCACAGCAGTCAATAGATACAAAGATTGGTATATTCTGTCAAATTCTTTTTAAACAGATATAATGCTACCAGCATAATACAGCGATGTACAAATTTCATGGTATTAGGCAACGTCATTTTTAGATTTCCAATTGAAAAGATGGAAAATGATACCTCATTTTCAAATTTTGCATTTCTCAATCGGTATGTTAAAGTTTTTCCCATTTTGCTAATTTTACTTCCACTTATGTGTATTGTCTATTTTTTTGCACATTTATCTATCCAAACCTACATGTTTCCATTGCACTCTCTGCAGTGCACAGATACTAACAATATTAATCCCTTGTGTAATAAACTTGCAGATATTTTTCTGAGTGCTTTATATTTTACAGCATTCTATACAGTTTAGCTTTTATTTATTCAAACTTGTAAATCTGTCCTTTTGTAACTTCAATTAATTCAAAGCTTACAACATTTTCACTTCAATGTTTACTTTTAATCTATGTATGATTTTGGTATACAATATGAGTTATGGACCACTTTTTACCCAGATTTACAGGCAGATTATTTAATGAATGGTATTGGAATGTGTATTTTCTCCCCATTATTTTCTATCCTTACAGAAAACACAGTTTATATTTATAATATACATATCCAAAAATATAATCTATTATTGAACTTTCTTTTTATTCCCACTTATTTACATGAATGTGTGTGCTATTATATCTCTCTTTTTTAAAAATGTGAATGCTTTATCTTATTATAGGATTAGTCCCCCATCACCAAAATATTGCCCATGGTTCTCAAAATGGCATTTTACATTCTTGCCAGTTTCCTCTTCCATCTGTATAATAATCTTGCTAAATTCAATAAAGTCAACTAAAATTCCTGTTTTTATTTATAATTATGTTAAATGTATAAATTTAAAAGAGAAATTGTATATATTTATGGCCTTTATCCATCTAGAATTGTACTGTCTTCATATTTATTCTAGTCTCTTTCTATAGCTCTCAAAGTGCTGTAGATTTATGTGGGTTATATATGCTTCTATTAAGCTTATTAAAATGAGCTTATACTTTTTTACTATTATGCATGTGACCGTTTTCATCAAGTTCTCAAACTATATTGTTATAAGGAAATGGTATTGATAACACATCACTTCACTAAATATTTAATTTAAAATTTTAATAAATTTAGGTACATAGTCAACCACTGACTTCTTTATCTTCCTCCTAGACTCTTTCAAAATTCAAACCTTCAGTCGGAACATGAGACACAAATACATGTGACTCCAGGCTTTTTAATTTCTAATACAGGGATTATCTTTAGAGGTATCAAAAATAACAAGTTTTTCTTGGTTGTATCAATCAAATTCCCACATCAGTTAAAAGAAGCAGAGAGAAGTGGACATATCTGTCACATTTCAGCTCCGTGTTTCTTAGTATGTTCCTCCAGCCTCATAAGTGGCTGCTTCCAGGCAATGACAACTACTGTCTGCAGGCTCAGTTATGACAAGGGAACTCAAAATATTTAGGATCCACAGTATTGACTGTAAGTCATATCTAGATTTATCTTTCCTGTCCTAAGTCTTGAGTCCCATGTACTTAGGGTAAACGTCCCTTGGTGGGCCAGGAACTTGACTCAAACACTAGCTAACTTGGCATTATGCTAACCTTTCCCTCTAGGAATTGAATATAGCATCCTGCATGGTGAATCCCAAAGCTTGGCAAGAATTTTTGCTCCAAACCAGACTGATCTCCTGGAATCACAATTCTGCCAAAGGTCTGCCCGGAAGAACGTGTAGCTGCATTCTCATGACTGGAGCAGACTCCTTGGATATTGTCAAGAGGCCAGATAAAATGCCATTTCACCACATCTGTTTGAGCTTTCATTTCATCTATGGCCATGCCACGTGGAAGGTTCAACCAAGTTCTAAAATTCTGACTTATGGATGTCAATTTACTCTATTGTCGCCACTGGCCACTACATCAGTGCTCACAGTCGACATCAAGGTTGAAATAGTCCAATATCTAGCATAAACAACCAATGACCACCATGAATGATTTTACCTAGTACCCTGGAATACAAAATTAAAAATGTGTACTTCAAGGGAATCAAATGAGTTTTGTCAGTATATGTAATATATTATCAAATATCCATGTATTCCTCAAATATTTTATCACTGTCCTATCAATAAAAAAGAATTCTCACACACATATACTTTACTCCAAACATTTGCTTTGATATAAGAATAAATTATTTTAAGAGGAGGAGAAATTTAGATCTGGATTTTATAATATGGAAATGGTTGACTTCCTCTACTGGATAATACATACAGCTTAGCTTTCGTAAAATAGGTGTACCTTACGTTATACGACAAGTTATAACTTATAAGCATTTGCACATATATTATGCCATTTGATCCTCGTAACAACCATGTGTGATATGCAGGGCAGATAACAACCAAGAAAACAAGATTCATGCTAGGTGACTGTGCTGTTGAAATTCATGCAGCTATATCGCTGAAAGCATCAGAATCCAGGTGTTTTGGCTACTCCTGGGTGAGTGTTTTTTTCTCTTTCATGTAACAGCCTTTTCAAAGAAAACTCTTGTTATTCCAAAGGGAAGAAAAGTCCAACTTATAATAAAAGCAACATAATTTTCAAAATGTATGTGAAACACACTTATTAGTTATCTTGGTACTCCTAAAGGATATTGCGTTTTTCTATGGACACTTGATATCAAATGCAGAAAATAATTTAGAAATCTACATTTCAACAGATTGTTTCTCTGAAAATAAACAATATCTCTAGAAATAATATTTTGAAACACTCACTACTATGATAAACTTTTTATTAAAGTAATGACTTGTAATTTCTGAACATTTTTGTAAATAAGCAACTATTAGTCCTGAGTGTATTTACTCCCTTTCCTGTAAAAATGGAAATAATACACATCTTCAAATGGTGAAAATAAACTTGCAGAAGTTTCAACCAGCGATACAGCATATACATTCAGTGAGTATTCACATTATATTCACATAGAACACAGTTAAATACTATAGCAGGTATTTCCATATCTCCCTAATTTAAAACAAAACAACCCTGAATTTTTACGTTTTCAGCTTCATGTCTTGTGAGAATATGCAGACCTTTCACTTCATTAGTAATATCAAAAACTCCTCAAGTACAAAGACCACTTTTTTTTTTTTTTTTTAAAAAGATGCAGTCTCACTCTGTCTCCCAGCCTGGAGTGCAGTGGATAGATCTCGGCTCACTGTAACCTCCGACTCTTGGGTTCAAGTGATTCTCTTGCCTCAGCCTCCCGAGTAGCTGGGATTACAGATACCAGCCACCACATCCAGCTAATTTTTTTATATTTTTAGTAGCAACAGGGTTTCACCATGTTGGCCAGGCTGGTTTTCAACTTCTGACCTCAAGTCATCCGCCTACCTTGGCCTCCCCAAGTGCTGGGATTATAGGCGTGAGCCACCACGCCCAGCCAAGACTATGTTTTCTTGTTTTTTTTTTTTTTTTTTTTTTGGTTTCCTAAGGATAACCCTTCAACACCACATACCACAGATACTCAATAAACACTTGCTGAAAGAGCAAATGAGTAGGTACAGGCAGTTTTGAATGATCAGGAAGCTTCTTGTGTTTATCCTTCTCTATCTCTGAATAAGTTTTTTTTTTAAATATATGTATTAGGACAAATAAATATTCAACTCTTTGGAAGTATACAAATGCAACTAATCTAAACCTGTGCCACTGAAAAACCAACACAAACTTTAAAGATAGTGTAACCACCATAAGAAAGCACAAGAAAAAAAAAAAAAAACAACCTTGAATTCTATTTTTAAATCTCCTGCTAACTCATTTAGCAGGCATACGACTTATTTAACCTTGTGAGAACTGGGGTGTCTGGAAGCAGCTAATAAAACACCTTTTATCACCCAGAGGGCCCCAGCATAGAGTTACCTAGAATAGGCACATTGAAATTTGCTGTTGGATAAAAATTATCTAGTAAACAGTTGAATAATGAGTTGTTGGGGTCAACCGATAAGGTACCCAGTCATGGCCAGTCTGCTTATTAAATGGCATGTAGAATTAGATATCATAGCGGCTCCTTATAAACATCTTTCATGTTTTGAGCTATTCCTCCCTCCACTCCACACACACACACTTTAATTAATTAGTTTTTGTTAGGTATTTGCTTTTCAACATTCTATTCTTAATTAAAGTAGCAACTGACATTTGCTGGCTGCCATATTCCTTCTCAATATTCCATTTACAGACAGTTTGAACCAATGTATGACACACAGCTTCATTTAAAATGAAAAGGTTATTTTTCAGCAAGGTTCTCAAACTGCCACATATTGTTATTTCCATGCTGTTATAAAGCTCACAATGTTTAAATAACTTGAATTGTTAGCTCAGAATATCCAATCTCAGATTTTTTATATATTTTTAAAATATTAAGCTCTAATTTGTCCATATTAAAAATATTTTCCTATTCTCTTTGCTTATCTAATCCTTATTCATCTTTAAAGATTCAGCTTAAATATCACTTCCTCAGGGAAGTCTTTCCTGTCCTCCCAAACTAGTTCCCTCTAAACTCCTGGATATTTTCTTTAAGCACTTAGGATGATTAAAATGAATATTGGCTTTATATCTATCTCCTCATCTTCATGAGGATATAGACTAAGCCATAGTTATTTATTGCTGTGTCTGTTTGTACAAAATTCAATAAAATTGTAATAATATATATAAATAAATGAATATGCAACAAAACTTTTTTTTAGTATGTATTGTATTTATTTAGAAATCAGAAAACTGCATAGCCCTTGCTCTTATACGCTAAATAAACCCAATCCTAATTTAAAGAGCGTTACAGTAAGGTTAGGAATGTTTGAGTTTTTAACGCTGACGATAGTCCCTCAGCTCTCAATTGTAATTTGTATAAAATATGTTCAATCATGAATTTAGTTATACTGTAGTTTCTCTAATTAATTAAATGAAGAAAAACCATCACACTGTAACAAGATTTCAGAAAAAAATCTAAGGAGAAGATACAAATTTCTAATTACCTCAGAAAAACATTCCAAGCAACAGAAAGATGGACTGAACATAAAATATAAAATAAAAAACTAAGAAATTAGCAATACAAAATGTAACACAAATTAGATTCATAATTTTAGAGTTAAGAAGGATGCTTAGATTTAAAGAAAAGATGGCTGCTAGAAAATATTCATTCAGTATCTCAATGTTTATTTCAGATACATCTGAGATATACCTAAAAACCAAAGATTATGTTACAGTAGCCCCCCACTTATCCATAGTTTTGTTTACCCTTCCACAGTTTTAGTTGCCTGCAATCAACCATGGTCCAAAAATATTAAATGGAAAATCGCAGAAATAAAAAACTCATGTGTTTTAAATTGTGCACCATTCAGAGTAGCATGACAAAATCTTGCACTGTCCCACACTCTTTTACCTAGCATACAAATCCTCTCTTTGTCCAATGTATCCACACTGTATAGGCTACTTGTCCATTAGTCATTTGGTAGCTGTCTTGGTTATCAAACGGAGATATATATATATAAGAGAGAGAGTTTGGTTACACACACACACACACACACAGAGAGAGAGAGAGAGAGAGAGAGAACATAAAGGGTTAGGTACTATCCGTGGTTTCAGACATATACTGGAGGGTCTTCAAACGTATTCCCTGTGGATAAGGGGTGACTATTGTATATGCTTGCCACTTGGTTAAGAATTTTATTTTTGTTTTTCAACTAATGGATTTCATTTCAAAGTATATTTATATAAAACCCATAATAGAACAAGCTAGGCTAGGAAAGGAAAATAAGGTTTAGGTGGTCTTCATCTTGCATGTCATTATTTTGCACACTTTATTCCACTGTCTTTAACTGCTTAAAAGATGAATGAGGTCATTCGTAATTTTGTTAGTTTCTCTATATATTTTTGTACAATGCTATTAAAATTTTCTGTTGTGATGTAAAATATTTAGTACCAGTAGAAAGACTTAGATTTGGATTTAAATGAATAAGAACATAGGGGTAAACAGAATTTTACCATACTCTAGTGCCTCAAATTTTCATACATCACGTAAGATGACACCCGTAATGTATTGGTGCTGGTATACTGTGATACAAACTGAAGCTACTCATAATAATTTTAAAAGTACAACTTTCAATTTCAAAACTAAATCCAGAACTAGTATATAGATCTTCTTTACGTAATTGTCAAGAGTAAGCACTAAACATGTAAATCTAGTATATGCACAGTATCTCATGTGACTAGTAACTTATCCTCCATTAAACACTACAGAACATAAAGCAGCTTTCAAAAAATAAAATCAATAAAATGCTATAGTTTTGAAGTACAATTAAACCATTTCAGAAGCCATACCTAATAAGAGAAATAGTAAATAGTAAGTGTTTTAAGATGAGTTGAGAAATATTATATTCATAACACTTAAGAAAGTTTTACAGCTGTTTCTGAAAGCTGAAATCCTAAAATAGAGACATAGACATAGAGGGTAATCTCTTTAGCAGTATAGTATAGGTATCTTCAAAGTGAATGTATTTGAATACATTAATGGAAAATGGGAATTTCTCTGTAATGTGAGAACCAACAGATCCTAGGATGATCCCTTTTTGTCTAAAGATAATTAGCAGTCTAAAATAAGAAATTCTGTGGTCCTGCTAAGTTTGAAAACTTGAAAAGGAGACCCAGAATAGTGCTGTGAGTTACAAAAATCAAAATATTGAACTTCATTATTTTCTAATGCTGTCATACACAAAAATAACAACTGCTCTAATAATAATTTCTAAACTAATAGTATGTAGTTAATTCATGTCTGAAACAACAGGCTTAAAATTTCTTAAAATAATTTATTGTGAAATTGATTTCCTAAGCATAAGAAAAGTATACATAAACATGCCATCAAGTGAGCAAACTTCAGTACTCCTTCATCTCCTGTCCCCATCTCTCTAGCCCTTAAAATGTGAAAAATGAAATTATTTATACAAAGTGAGTATCTTCAGAATGGTATAATAGAAATACACTTACTGGTCTTATAGCCAGAATGCCTGAGTCAAAACTTGATTCCTCCATTTTCATTATCTTTTAACTGAGGGCAACTCACTTAGCCTCTCTGAATCTTCCAGTATTAAATACAGATATTAATCAGGGATAATAATCCCTGTACTCTTCAATGGGTTACTTTGAAAATCAGACTTAATTAAGGGCACCTTTTTACCTGTAACCTAGTAAAGGTATTATTCATCTCTTCCATTTGCTAAGGAATCTCTTTGACAGCAGGAACTCTTGATGTAGTCGCAGAAAAGCCTATTTGCCAAACGGTCAATTTACTAAAGGATCAAATAGCAGAATTTACAAGCTATATCAGAAATTTTTTCTCAATTATTTTAAGAATGTCAAAAGAGTCACATTGGATGGATTGGAAGGGCAAAAGAAAACTGTAGGGTGTCAGAGCTCTAAGCTTTGGAGACTTCAGACTATACCCCTTCCACCCAACCTCCTCCCTCTCTTTAGCCCTAAGACTTCCTGTTCTATGGGATTAGCAAGCCAGGCCAACATGTTAACTCAACTTTCCAAGTTTCTCTCAACAGAGTGCTCTCTTTGTAGCACAGCTCCGTCCAGCTGTAATAGTAAGGAGTTGGGTAGAAATAAATATCCATTAAAATAATATTATGAAGACAACATGAAAACCAGTCAAGTAAAACCTCATAGAAACTGTGAACACCTACAAAAAGGATTGTGTTCAACATAATTCTGTAAAGTTTACATGAATATATTAAAGAATATGTCTAAAAACATAGTTTTAGTACATTTGATAAATGTGACCAACTGGCCACTTGAAAAAGCTTGAAAACACAGGAACCATTTCCTAACAGTCTTTGAAACGTTCAGTGCCTACCGCATTGTAAGATTTCAAAAGTTGTTTTTCTGAATTGGAGTGAATCAAAAGAGAAATCTGATGTCCATTTTATTTCAACCTGTTCAATTTTAATTGAAATAAATTAACATTGTAAACATTTTTCAGGTTTAAAATATAAAATGGACTAGATAGCTGACAGTCTAACATAAGAGCTTTTCCAGAGAGGTAATATACATTTTGAAGTCATTTTGGTACTAAATACAAATCGGAATAAAAAAGTTTTTACTATCATAGCAAAAAAAGTAAGATCATCAATCTGCTCTGTGACTCATCTACAGTGGAATTCTTACAATATATATACAATTACTTCTCTTTCAAAATCCAAATATTGATTAGGAGGAACAACTGTTTGGCATGAATTACAGTATGTTGTAGTTAATTTAATTTTCACTTTAAACTTTTGTGACTAAACTATCTTTTTTAGTTATTGCTATTATTGTTTAAACTTGTATCAGTGAAAATACAGTCAGCCCTCTGTGGCTGTGGGTTCCTCATCCATGGATTCAGCCAGCTGCAGATTAAAAATATTTTTAAAAAATGGATGATTGTCTGTACCGAGCATATACAGACTCTTTTCCTTGTCATTATTCCCTAGACAATACAGTATAGCTGCTATTCACATAGCACTTACATTGTATTTGGTATCATAAGTAATCTAGAAATAATTCAAAGTATACAAGAAGATGTGCACAGGTAATATGCAAATACTATACCATGTTATATAAGGGATTTGAGGGGGGGGCGGTTCTGGAACCAATTCCCCACAGATACCTAAGGACAACTGTACATCTAAAAGGTAAGCAACCGGCCAGGCAAGATGGCTCGTGCCTGTAATCCCACCACTTTGGGAGGCCAAGGCCGGCAACTCACTTGAGCTCAGGAGTTCAAGACCACTCTGGGCAACGTGACGAAACCCTGTCTCTACCAAAAATACAAAAAATTAGCCTGGCATGGCGGCATGCACCTGTAGTCCCAGCTACTCCAGAAGCTGAGGTGTGAGGACTGCTTAAATCCGGGAGGCAGAGGTTGCAGTGCGCCCAGAGGGTACCACTGTACTCCAGCCTGGGTGACAGGGCAAGACTCTGTCTCAAAAACAAAACAAATCAAACATAAACTTAAACATAACCATCCACATTCCTGCTTCCATAAGTACATTCTAGGGAACAAAAGATGTTAATGCTCTCCCAGGGTCATCATTATGATAACAATTATCATTGTACCTCACTGTAGAATGGGGGGAAAAAGATAAGATCTGGGCAAAATCTTTACTCCATTGCCAAATCTTAGAATTCAGACATCATGCAAACCAAACATTATTCTCTTTACTGAAGTTTATATTTCAATGGCTATATAAACGAGCATTTGTAAGTGTATAAAATCAGTCTGTTTGACAATAATTTCATGTGTTGTATGCCTCAGAGAATGAAGTAATGGCTATGATTAGAAACATATGGCATAATAATAGTTCTTATTGATCTCAGTTTAGACAGTGGGAGACATCATGGGATAAAAATCTGGAATAAACAGGTGAAAGTCAAGGAGCTTCTAGTTTTTCTCTTCTTATGTTTTCCCTGTGAACAAAGGGCTGTGAACGGGAAATAGTCAAGTAATGAAAAAGCAGAAAGCACTGCAGCATCACTTAAAGTCTCACATAATGGCTATGAAGCAGTATCACATAATGGTTATGAGAATGGACCCTTGAGTCAAATTACCTGGATTAGATCCACTTAACTAGCTGTGTGATCTTGGGAAAGTTACTTAAATCCCTATGCCTCAGTTTAAGTCTCTATAAAGTGGAATAAAAACACTACATACTTCATTTGGGATGTTATAACAAGTGAATTAAGACACATAAGACACTTAGAACAATGTTTGGCACATAGTAAGTGCTCAATAAATATTAGCTATTATTATTATCATTATCATCTAGCCAGTTAATCTATCTCTAGATTGTAACTATACTAAATATAAAGATAAATGCTTTTTAAGATATGAGATCAATTTAATGTAAACATACCATGTGTGTTATATTCTGGCAGCCAATACTATATTGTAAGGATTTGGTCCAGTGGTGTTTACTATTTACTGTACCAAGAGGACTTTGTTGAAATAATTGCAGGCTAGATACCAAAGGTGGAAATATCACACGGTCTCTAGGAATAATTATTTCTAGGCTTTTTACTAGAAGAAGGAAAGTGGAAAAAATGAAAAGATGTCATATATGAATCCCTTTGGTGTCAAATAAAAAAAAAAAGTCTTTTTTGATTATCCTACCATATTTTCTTAAGGAACTGTTCTGCATTTTCAGAGGCATTAAAAGTTTACTCAACTATTAAGCAACATGAAGGTTACTATATTCTTCTGAACCACTGTATTATGTTTGCTCTGAGTGAACAGAAGTAGTATTGGTTCATTATTTATTAACAAATAGTTTTTACAGTATTTTATCATGTAATTGTTGTCAGTCCGAAAGTATTCCAAATTTCTGGCAACTTCATCATTCATGAGAAAGGATTTTATCAGTATATCCTACTCCTGACAAATGACAGGAGTCATTTTATATGTTTCCAAATGCTTGCTGATTCTTTGAAGCATTAGGGTGGGTAACAAAAATATCTTTAATAGCAATCATGAAAAAATAATCATTAAGTATTGGGCCTACACAAATAATGGGCATCCTAGGGGAAAGAAGCACCTCCAGTTGAGCACACTTTGAAGATAATGCTCGGCCAGGGACTGTGCCCCACGCCTGTAATCCCAGCACTTTGGGGAGCCAAGCCAGGTGGATCACCTGAGATTAGGAGTTCAAGACCAGCCTGGCCAACATGGTGAAACCCCGTCTCTACTAAAAATACAAAAGTTATCCAGGTGTGGTGGCACACGCCTGTAATCCCAGCTACTCAGGAGGCTGAGACAGGAGAATTGCTTGAACCCGGGAGGCAGAGGTTGCAGTGAGCCCAGATCGCACCATTGCACTCCAGCCTGGGCAACAGAGCGAGACTCTGTCTCTAAATACATACATACATACATACATACATAAAGCTTGTGCTTCACATACCAGCTTCAAAGAATCAAAGCTATATTAAAAAAACAAAAGGGCTGAGAAGTACATTACTTAAAATCAGAAACCCATTATCCCAAAGTTATAGTCATAAATAGATAATATGATCTAGATAATATTTCTGATGGCCAAAAATCAGCAAATGACAGTTTTGTTGGCATTTAATGAAGAAGCTTAGGTTTAGAATATCATTCTCTCTGACTCACCTTGATCCCCAAAACTGTGATGGAAAAAAACATCACCACTGTTGTCATTATCATTTATCACTTAAGAATATCTCTGCCAAGAGGCTTATGCCCTTTAAGATTCTCTTCAAAAAGGCAGAATAAAGGTAAATGCATTTTATCATGATCCTCCTCAATTTCATACTTTTTCCCAAAAAAATTATCAGCAATGCAGACATGAAAATTACTTTAATAGCTTAATGTTCACTGATTTTGAGCAAATGGTCAATTCTCTTACAACAGCCTGAAAATGCATCAAATTATGAACAGCTCAACCCCTGTATCCATTTATTCAACAAAAAAAACGTGCCACTGATTGCTACAGAAGACACATATTAATAGGCATTGTGGAAATAACGACTTGGAAAATGCCCACAAGATCTACATGAACTATATAGTTCCAAGTCAAATAGCTTAAATTAGTAAGGGAAGAAACAAACAAAAGAGTACTGGTTGTCATAGCAATCAATAATAAAATCATAATTTAAAAATTCCCATATGTCAACTTGCCTTTTCACTTAAAAAGCCTGTGAAAGTCTGGAAAGCAAAGTATCAATCCTATTTTCTCTCCATGAATTACTAACCTTGGCCAGGCACAATAGCTCATGCCTATAATCCCAGCACTTTGGGAGGCCATGGCAGGAGGATTGCTTGAAGCCAGGAGTGCAAGATCAGCCTGGGCAACAAAGCGAGACCCCAACTCTACAAAAAAAATTTTTTTTGCCTGGTTGTGGTGTTGCACACCTATCCTCTCAGCTATTCAGGAGGCTGAGACGGCAGGATCCCTCAAGCTCAGGAGGTAGAGGCTGTAGTGGGCTATGATTGCAAGCCTGCACTCTGACCTGGGCGACAGAGCAACACCTTGTCTCTAAAAAGAAAAAATACTTTTTAAAGATAAAAATAAAAATGAATTACTAACCTAGTTAGTATACCAATAACAAGAGAAGGGGATAATGCTCATTACCTGTCAACCATATATCTTTAAAAGTAATATAGAATCATATCAACAAGGTAAATGGGATAATACAAATTATCTTAGTTTACTACCTTGTACAATCTTTCAACATCATTTCTAAAGAGTGGCCTTTGACACAAGGAAGGGAACAACAGACAAGGGGGCCTACTTGAGGGTGGCAGGTAGGAGGAGGGTGAGGATCAAATAACTACCTATCAGGTACTCTGCTTATTACCTGGGTGGCAAAATAATCTGTATACCAGATCCCTCAACATGCAATTTACCTATATAACAAACTTGCACATGAGCCACTAAACCTAAAGTAAGAGTTTTTGTCTTTTTTAAGAGTGACCTTTGATCACTCAAAAAATGAATAAAACAATAACAACAGAGAGACCTATTACATGACAGGCACTGTGCCAAGGGGCTTTACTCACATCATGTCTTACTTTTTACAACAACCTGCAAGGTAAGCATCATCTCCCAGTTTAGAAATAAAGAAACCAAGGTTCTGTCACTTAGTGACTTGCTCATGGCCACCCAGCTATTATTTAACAAGTAGACCCAGAATTGAAATACAGGTCTGCCTGGTTCCAAGCTCACAGATTCCTTCCATTGCATGTCACTGCCTTCACATTCCACTCAGTATCTCTTAAGGCAGCAGGTCCAAATCAAGGCATCTTGGGTTATCAATTACTTCATGCCTTTATCACAGCAACTTATTCCTTGGTTCTACTTATTCCTTTTGTGCTTTCATGAAGCAAATCTAATTCTTCTACACAACTCTTTAGATATTAGAAATAACTGTAACTCGCTCACCCCCACACAACTCACATACAAGTTTTCCTTATAGTTTGTCTTTCTACTCACAAAGATAGCAACAAAGAATGAAGGTCATGGGGTGGGAATGGGGACAAAGGAGTGGTAGTAATTAGAATGACAATAAGGCAATAAGGGGCAATGTACATGTAAGGGATGTATCCAAGCCAAGAAATCCTCTATCAAGAAAGGCTTACATACTTACTGATTCCACTAGACCTGAATATTCCAGCAGTTACGATGACTGTAACACTAAAACAGGTACTATGCAGAACTGAATTTTGGTATACCAAAGGCAATTGTGATTTCAGTCAAAATTCACAATGTACTTTGAAACACAGGACCAAAAGATCTGTAAGATCTAAAAAACAAACAAACAAACAAACAAGCTATCTTTTACATAAAACTTTAGATTTTACAAAATTCAACTAAAAAAACACTAAATATCTAATTAGAAAGATATTTGTATTATTGATTCATTCAGCCAGAAGACTCTGAAGTTTCGAATGCAAATTATAATACTCAAGATATGCATATTTTATCGTTGCTTGCTTTGCTAAATGTGTGAAATGAGAAAGTGGACTAAGTGAATATGAATAGAACTGGATATATTTATACATTTGCTTTAGTTGAAAGTTTATGCTTAATATTGCAGGTTTCATAATTACAGATATTCAAATAAAAGTATTTAAAGTGTAATACTAGGCCAGGAGCAGTGGCTTACGCCTGTAATCCCAGCACTTTGGGAGGCCAAGGGCGGGGGCTGATCTCCTGAGGTCTGGAGTTGGAGACCAGCCTGGCTAACATGGTGAAACCTCGTCTCTACTAAAAATACAAAATTAGCCAGGTGTAGTGGTGCATGCCTGTAATCCCAGTTACTCCGGAGGCTGAGGCAGGAGAATTGCTTGAACCCGGGAGGCAGAGGTTGCAGTGAGCCAAGATCGCACCACTGCACTCCAGCCTGGGCAACAAGAGCAAAACTCCCTCTCTCTCTCTCTATATATATATATATAAAAAAAAGTATAACGCTAATGCAGAGACACAAAGAAATGTATTGCTTGGCCGGGTGCAGCCGCTCATGCCTGTAATCCCAACACTTTGGTTGGGAGACCGAGAGGGGTAGACCACCTGAGGTCAGGAGTTCGAGACCAGCCTGACCAATATGGTAAAACCCCATCTATGCTAAAAAAGAAAAAAAAATTACAAAAATTTATCAGACATGGGGGCATGTGCCTATAATCCCAGCTACTCAGGAGGTTGAGGCAGGTGAATCGCTTGAACCCAGGAGTCAGAGGTTGCAGTGAGCCAAGATCACGCCACTTCACTTTCAGCCTGTGTAACAGAGCGAGACCGGTCTCAAAAAAAAAATGTATTGCTTTATATAAATCATGTTTTTCTTCCTACCACTGCTGGGACTTTTCATACTCAACTACAAATGGTGTTTTTGCTTTCATTTATGCTTTATATCAAATGGTTAAAAAGATTAAATTACAAAGATTAAACGTAAAATACAAAAATATTCTTGCTATATTCATATCTTTGTCAAGAATGCCAATAATTGAAATTAACCCCAAATAATAATTGTAAATGCAGTTTCCTGCTTCCCTGCATAAAGTAACTGTGTGTTAGGATTAACAGAGACAGAAACAAGGAAAAATTATGAATTGTCTCATTCATGAAAAGGTTAACAGATCCCTGTCTTGTGAACATGGAAACGGTACCTCATCAATAAGACTTTCTAAATACTTAAAGGGAAATAAAGATACAGATGTTCTTCAATTAACTGATAGCTGCTTCTTTTCACTAGCAGTTAGTCTTGGTTTTGGCTAGTTGTCTTAATGTTATTTTAATCAAGTAGTCATCTAGTGTCTATGGCAAAGGTAATCAGTGTATATTTGCATAGAATTGAGTACCTGAGTATCTCTGAAGACATACGTCATGAACTAGTAAACAATATGCCACTTATAAAGAAGGAAAAATGATGTTAGAAAGCCATCATTTCAATATGGCAGAAAAATTGCAGTGCAACCTTAAAATATTTACAGCATTTTCTAGCTTAAAAATCCAGGAAGAAAAATGAGAAATTTATGACAGGAAGACAAAATCTTTTTATAAGGAGAGGTTTTTGCCACTAAAAATGTTTAATGATTAACTGCCTCCAGGATAAGTGGGACCAGCCCATATGTAAAGCCAGATTAATGATAGGTTAAGAAGAAATGTATTTTCCTCACCAAAGTGTTTTAAAATAAATCTTAAAATATTATTTTTCATATTTCATAACCATAACTGAATTATAAGGAGAATGTTAAAGCTTTCTAGTTCTTAAGAGCTCTAGCTTGTGTAATGAATGGGGTGTTCAGTGTTTTCAACGAATGATGGGGGTTCAGAAAAGTTTAGTGTATTGATGAGAAATAGCATCTGCAATATGCTAAATATCCCTGAAAATTCTGTGTGTCAATATAAATTTTCTAGACTCATTCAGGTTTACTGTTATCCACAAAAAATATATGAAATGGAAGTATCACCATATGCTATGACGCGTTTGGAAATTGGACTGATTAAAACAATTAAGCATTTAGATCCCAGAAGCTGTGTATAAATCAATGAAAATTGTACTATTTCCATTTTTTAAATGGAATTTGTTTTTATATTATCTCCTTTTGGCTGAAGCTGAATTAAAAACTTCATCTAAAAATAAAGGAAAAGTAAACTAATAGCTTAGCAAAGAATATTAATTTCCCTTCAAAGGTACAACAGTGACTATTAACTTTAAATTTTGCTTTTAAGCATGTTTGTTTAATGTAAAAATAAGCCACTTTACCTATGTAAAGCTTATGCATAACTAAAAAGAAAAAATTGATAGATGGTGGTTTTAATGGTTAAAATATGGTTTCATTTAGCATGTATAGTGAAGCATTATGAATGTGGATTTTTGGTGCCTATTGCTAGAGCTACTTTGAAATTCATCTTTGTACTACTTATGAAATATGTTTGTTAATGAATTTAATGGAGTAACAAATATTACAGAGAAAATATTGAAATTAAATTTTAGCATATCTGAAAGAGTATGTGCATTGGGGAAGTCAGAAAAATGTATATTTGGATGCTATTCTGCCACTTATTTACTTTGTAATTTAAGCAAATGATTTAACCTCTTAGAGTCTCTATTTACAAATCTCTGGTAACCTACCACATAGGGTGAGGATTTTATAAATTATAATACTCAATTTATGCTAGTTTTCTACTCCTTCTCAAATGCCCTCAAGTACTTGTGAAGCCCCTTCTTATGGACAAATAATTGACATGCTAATTACTGAAAGCTTTCATACTTTCAGTAAAACAGATTTCCTAAGGTCCTGATAGATGCAGGAGGCAGATAAGGGGGAGGGTCCGCAGATGATCTTTGACCAGCATACATACTGGGAGAGCAGGGTTGAGCCAAGGAAGTTCCTGCCTTTTGCAGAGGGGAAGAGCTGGGCCTCTTGAATTCCTATGTGGTGGGGCGGGAGTAGGTAACAGGTTTCCTTCTTGCTCTGCTTAAAGTTGTTTTTTGTTGTTTTTTTTTTTTTTGAGACGGAGTCTCGCTGTGTCTCCCAGACTGGAGTGCAGTGGCGCGATCTCGGCTCACTGCAAGCTCCGCCTCCCGGGTTCACGCCATTCTCCTGCCTCAGTCTCCCGAGTAGCTGGGACTACAGGCGCCCACCACCACGCCCGGCTAATTTTTTGTATTTTTAGCAGAGACAGGGTTTTACCGTGTTAGCCAGGATGGTCTCAATCTCCTGACCTCGTGATCCACCCGCCTCGGCCTCCCAAAGTGCTGGGATTACAGGTGTAAGCCACCACACCCAGCCAAAGTTTTTTTCTTTTTCCTTTTTCGCCCAATAAATTCCATTTGTCTCGCCCTTCCAAGTGTCTGTGAGCCTAACCTTTCCTGGTCATGTGACAAGAACCCGGATTTTCCTACAATAGTCCCATGCTAGCAATGATGCTGGCCTACTCCCAACCACTCTACTTTTAAGAAAAGGTGCTATAATTCAGACTTTTTACTAACTTAGAAGAGCTTTCCCTTCCACAGTCATGTCTTACTAACTCAAATTTCACATATGTCCATGTATTAGGTCAGTCTTGCATTGCTATAAAGAAATAGCTGAAACTGGGTAATTTATAAGAAAAGATGTTTAATTGGCTCACAGTTCTGCGGGCTATACAGGAAGCAAAGCTCTGGCATCTACTTCTGGGAGGCCTTTGCAAGTTTATAATCATGGTGGAAGGCGAACCAGGAGCTTGCACGTCACAGGGAGAACGAGTGAAGCAGGGAGAATGCTACACACACACGTTTAAACATCCAGCTCTCACAGAACTCAGTATCTCAAGGACAGTACCGGGGGGAAGGGGAGGTGGTAAAATATTCATGAGAAAAATGCTCCCACGATCCAATCACATCCCACCAGGCCCCACCTCCAACACTAGGAATTACATTTCAACATGAGATTTGAGCAAGGACACACATCCAAACTGTATCAGTATGTTACCAATAATAACCTTCCCAAAATTTTATTCACCAACCCAGGCGAATGGAAACATTAAGTAACATGATTAAACTAGTGCACCTTGGGAAGGAAGTAAAGGTTATCAGATGGAAATGCCTGCACCTTAAAACCCATTATGCATGAATCAATTGATCTAGTTAGCAAAGACTCTTACCTCCGACTCCCACCAAAGTATATTTCTTTACTCTACATCTGTACTTTCAAATCTAAGGAGACATTCTTCAGTGATACCTGGATTCAGATCATAGTTCTGCCATTTACTAGGTGAAAGATTTGGGTAATCAGATCACTTTACTTAGTTTCATTTAATCATCTCTAAAATGGGGATACTCCAACTGCAGTGTTATTGACAATACTAAGTGAAATAATATATGTAAAGCACCCAGTAGGTATTTTATACATGGCATTTTCCTCCTCATATGGAAATGCTGTTAGGATTCCTAAAGGAATTCCAACGGATATTAAAAAATGCAAACATATAACTCCATAGATATTTACTACACATCTACTATAAACTATTCTGATGCTGGAGTTGCAAATATAAAGGAAACACACCTAGCATGATGTCTAGCCCCTAGATGTTCAACAAATGCCAGTTATGTTTTTACTTCCAGCTCAAGGAGTTTACTGTCAAACAAGCAAGAGACATGAAGTTACTGCAGAAAGTGAAAAACAAGAAACCTGTAAATGAAAACGTTGTTAGGAGAATAAAAGAAAAGAGTAACTCTAAGTACTCTTTATGGAGGGACATTACACCAACAGAAATGACACTGGAACTTTAGTGTAGCTTGGGGGAGGAGGGCATTCTGTGAAGGAGGAACATCATGAACAGAGGTAGGAAAGTGTCAGGCCTCTGAGCCCAAGCTATCCAGATGGCCTGAAGTAACTGAAGAATCACGAAAGTGAAAATATCCGGTTCCTGCCTTAACTGGTGACATTACCTTGGGAAATCCTTTCTCCTGGCTCATCCTGGCTCAAAAGCTCCCCCAGTGAGCACCTTGTGACCCCCACCCCTGCCCACAAGAGAACAACCCCCTTTGACTATAATTTTCCACTACCTACCCAAATCCTATAAAACTGTCCCACCCCTAACTCCCTTTGCTGACTCTTTTTGGACTCAGCCCACCTGCACCCAGGTGATTAAAAAGCTTTATTGCTCACACAAAGCCTGTTTGGTGGTCTACACGCGGACAGAAAGTTTACAGTGCACTGGGAAATTATGAATAACAATCAGGCTAGAGTGCTGGGTGTTCTGGTTAGTGGGGAATGGGTAGCAGAACAAAAGGAAATGACAGGTAGTGCTAGTAGAAAGGTAGGTTTTGGAACCAAGCTAAGAACCCTGGGGATCTTGCCATGCTGGATGACTGCTAGACAAAAAGGAACACATGATTAGATTTAGTTTTAGAATGATAACTCTGGATGCACTTTCAACAGATAAGGAGTGCAATCTGAGAGGCTCTTATAAAAGTCGTGGCCTAAAAATATGGAAGTGGGAAGGGAATGGAGAGGAGAAGGCAATTATTTCAAAAGATATTTCATCACTTAAGAGGTTGAAATGTGAACAAATTGAACACAGTGAGCCAGTTTCCTTTGACTTCTGAGTTCTTTCTTTGTTTTCCCAATTCTAAATGTCTCAATTCCTAATAAACACTCACATGATGGGCTTGGCATTACTTTATTTAATAAGAAGATAATCTAAGCATGAAAGTGAAGAGGACTCTATAAACGTTTAGAATGTATGTTGAAAAGGAACAAAAACCACATTACTAATCAGTAGAGGGGAGGGTGGATGTTTTTCAGTCCAGAGAATACATGGGCAATTCATATTCAAAATGCAAGGCAATTGGTTCTGATTAGTTGGGTCTACAACAGAATGTGACTTAAATGGTAGAGATTTAAAGAAGATAATGGCAATGAACACTTAATAAGAGAAATAGCATCAACAGAACTATCATTCATGATATGTGATAACCTTCCATTAGATATCCAAACTAGAAGAGAAGGGAAACTGATTAACATCCCAAAATGAACAACCAACACAGGAAAAGGCTACTTCAAGAGAGAAAGAAATGTAAGAGGGCCAAGCTTATTGCAGAACATGGACCCTGGAATGAAGGTGGGCCTCATTTCCTCTTGGAGAATATAAAGAGATCGAATAAGATCAGTGATTCTCAGAGGAGTAGATAAGCTCCCCTACCCCAGGTTGTGGGCTGATCAGGATCATATTGAATGCATTTACTCTCCAAAACTACAAAAGACAGCTCCTCTCACCTGGATTTTCCAATAATCCCTTGCCAGGGAGGTATGTACCACTTGATAAGCCAATAGCACTATTTACAGTGTACCATATCATCAGGGATACAGGGATGGGAAATAAATCGAGACTCTAGATCTGCACTGTCCAATATGGAAGTCATTAGTCACATGTGGCAACCGATCACTTGAAATGTGGCTAGTTGGAATTAAAATGTGCTATAAATGTAAAATACACATCATATTTTGAAGAGTTAATAAAAAGATATATCTCATTAATTTTATATTGATCACACATTAAAATGATAATGTACTAAATATATTGGAATACATAAAATAAATTATTAAAATGAATTTCACCTGTTTCTTTTTACTTTTTAAATGTGGCTTCCAGAAAAGTTTAAATTACATATGTGGTTCACATTATATTTCTTCTAGACAGCTCTACTCTAGATGAAATTTTTACATTCCTTATGGTGTAATAATTCTATGCTATCAAGACTTCACTGTTAAAAGTAAAGTATAACTAGTTCTTGCATCTTTGTAGGAAATAATACAAAAACTGAAATTCTAAACATAAAAGACTGCCATAAAATACCAGCAAATACAAAATAACATTATAAGCACCAACATTAATTTTAAGAACATGAAATTTAAGTTTATTACTTAAAAGCATTCACATCTGACAGTAAGGGGAAAAAGTTCACGCCCGAGGTAAAATGTTCTTTAGCTTTAATTAAACTCTTAAATTAATGTTGAATATAATTTAACCAAAATTAGGTATTTAATTGTTTTAGGGATTTAATTGTTTTAGAAGTCACTTCTTAGCATAGGAAAAAATTACGTGTCTGTAAATTAAAAACGACAATGTACCACTTTTCTAAGAAGTAATTAAGCCATAGTTAGCAATTTAACATAATCAGAGAGATTCTCTATAATATTTTATTTCCAGAATATTGGCAGGACATTTTAGTTACAGGAGGCAAGACCATTAAGCTTTATTTTACATTATGACTGAAAAATGCATGCTTTAGAAACAGAATACTGGCAAAGAGAAACATTTAAGCGCAATGTGGGGAAAGGTATAGGCATTTAGGAGAGCGACACTTTAAAAATTTTCTGACCATGAATAAAAGCTTCAGTTTTGGAGTCAGACAGACTTGGCTTCAATCTAACCCATCTGACTCCAAATCTCATGTTCTTAAGCACTTACATGTATTTATTTACATTGTTTGGCCCCACTAACATTTTTTTCTCATAAATCCCTTCCTTACAAGTTATCCTGTAAAATCTGACACTATATATGATATAGATGTATTGTGGAATTTAGGGTTTTTCTCTCTAATTAACAAATGAGAATTACATGCAGCAATGAAGATTCAAATATACATCTAAAAATTTGATGATAAACATTAGAATCCAAATTTTCTGGCAGGAGAAATCACCTATTCTGATAGTATATTTAAATAATAACTTAGGGAAATTCATTATAATTCTGCATAGACCTAGCTCCTATACTAGAAACATGCCTCTAGGCTCATTTGTACAAGAATTTCTTATTCAGCATCTCAGCTGCACAGGTTTCCACACAGAAATGAGCAGGTAAAAATGGTTAGAGCTTCATAATGAGTCAACATTAACATAATTACTTTCCATTTCATCTATTACGGTACACTGTTTGACTCTCTCATTTCTTTTCATTTCAATCATTCCTTTAGAACACCCACAAGGCCCTGTTAAAGAAATGAGACTTTAGAGGCTGCATTATAGAAACTGAGGTGAGCTAAACAGTTTTGTAATTTTCCCTTAGAAGTAAAATGATCAAACATTCCACACTAACATAAATGGTGTAATTTTGTACTAATGCAGTATTTCTTTACATTTCTTAAAACAATGTATACAATTAGATAATGACATGAAAGTGATTTACTTTGGCATCATGAAAATGTTACTATAAAATAACTATTCTGTTTTGTTTTATAACAGAAGTTAACCTTCCTAATGTGTATTGACTATCAGTTATCTCAGGGGCCACATGCTTACTATAGTTCTGCTGCCACTGCTGAAAACATTGCTGAACATCCTTGCTTTGATTCTGAAGAAATTATCTTCAGGGACAGTTTACCACCCAAACAATAAAACATGTCTCATTGCTTTATATCTTAAGGCCAGAATTTGATCAATTTAGTCATTCATCTTATTCATCAAATTTAAGGCAGAAAATTTTGGCTATTTTCAAAGATTATTTCTATTCTTAGAAGATAAACATTTACAACCATCAAGGATATTCAAGAGAAACACCACCTGAGTTCAAATGCAAGCCCAAGAGCTTACTACCAAGCAACTTACTGGGCTGCATTCTTAAATTCTGAGTCACAATTTCCCAAGTTGAAAAATGGAGATTAAAACACAAGATGACATCTGTAAGAGTAGTGGCACGGTACCTAATAGATAGGGGATCAACAGATGAATACACCGTATTTCCACGATGGGAAATAAGTTCCAAAAGCCACACATGAACAATCTAAATACAGTAAAATAGTTCTGATATGCCCACAATGGTTCAAAAAGGCCTCCATTTCAATTAAGAACTATCGCCGGCCAGGCGCGGTGGCTCACGCCTGTAATCCCAGCGTTTTGGGAGGCCGAGGCAGGCGGATCACAAGGTCAGGAGATCAAGACCATCCTGGCTAACATGGTGAAACCCTGCCTCTACTAAAAATACAAAAAGTTAGCCGGGTGTGGTGGCGGGTGCCTGTAGTCCCAGCTACTCAGGAGCCTGAGGCAGGAGAACGGCGTGAACCCAGGAGACGGAGTTTGCAGTGAGCCGAGATCGCGCCACTGCACTCCAGCCTGGGTGACAGAATGAGACTCCATCTCAAAAAAAAAAAAAAAAAAGAATCCTCACATTATGATACAATAAATCCATTCCTGAAAGTAGCATAAATGTTTTTATAACCAAAATCCAAGTCTCCCTTTTACTTACAATGATACAATCAACACTTTTAAATACCTACTAATTCTAAGCACAGAGGGAGAAATAAAGAAAACATAATTCCTGCCCCAGTGGAGTTGAATTGCCCAGAGTTGCTTTTTTTGATCAAACAAAAGGTTTCACTATCTCAACTTGTAGTTACTTCCTTGGCTATGCTCTCTACTACTACTAGTACCACACACACACACACACACACACATACACACACACACAGAGAGACAAAGAGAGAGAGAGAGAGAGAGGCAGAGAGAGAGAGAGAGAAAAGGGAGGGAGGGAGGGAGGCAGAGAAAGAGAGAGAAAGCCGCTTACTAGCAAGTTTACATCTTATTAGATGTAAACCCATTCATCCATGAAGCTTTTTATAAGGTTCCTTTGGGAACTGGTCATTACCTAATATGACTTATATTTCAGATTTTCATCCATGTTTCGTAAAATAAAACACCCTTACCTAATAATTAAATGATTTTTAAAAACTAGTATCTAAAATACCAGTGCATATCTTTCCAGTGACACCACTTTACTTTGAAGCATGCAAGGAAAGGGATATTTTACACATGAATTTTATTTCACCACTATTTTGGCTCGAATGTCTCTATTCCTTGTATTGAATATATACCTGTACTGCTTTAAAATGAAATTAGTCAAGTCCCTAAGATTGGAAACTGAGAAAAATAGAGTCATCATGCAAAATACTATTTTGCAGCTATTTTTTTTTTTCTATTCTGTAATGAGTATAATGAATTGGTCTAGGTCAGCCTGATTACTTAGCCTATCAGAGGAAGGAAGAATAGCTAGTCATTAATTATATTCATTAAATTATGCAAAATCCAAGACTGTTTTGTTAATAAAATAGAGTATAACTAGCTATATAATTATATTGAAATCAATATGCCTTTGAGTACAGTCATTTATCAAGAGAAAATGCATTCCACAACCAAACAGCATTTTATGAGTACCTTAAACTCTAGATAACAAAAGTTCTCTAAATCATTAGATTATATAATCCTATAAGGCAAAGACTTGGCCATGAATTCCCGCCTAGCCTTCAAGGCCCTTAGCACCTCTGTGGTTAAGAGACTTAGGGGAAATGGTGGGAGGGGGATGAGGGATAAATGACTAAAAGTCACCACTAAAGAACTTACTCATGTAACCAAACACCACCTGTTCTCCAAAAACCTAGGGAAATTATGAAGAAAAAAAAAAAAATTCCATGCTTGGCCGGGCACAGTGACAGAGGCCAGAGGCAGGTAGATCACTTGAGCCCAGGAGTTTGAGAACAGCCTGGGCAACATGGGGAAACCCCGTCTCTACTAAAAATACAAAAAATTAGCTGCCTGTGGTGGCGTGCACCTATAGTTTCAGCTACTCGGGTGGCTGAGATGGGAGAATCACCTGAGCCCGGGAAGTTGAGGCTGCAGTGAGCCATGATCACATCACTGCACTCCAGCCTGGGCAACTGGAGTGAGACTCTGCCTCAAAAAACAGAAAAGAAAAAGATTAAAACTAGGCTGGTGGTCAAGTGTGATACTTGGACATTACCCTCCCATGTACAACACAGAGAACTCATTTTTTGTAGTTAAACAGATAACTGCATTCATACATATATAGCATTCTTTGTGATAAAAGCAAATCTCTACTCAATTTTTAAAATCCTTTAAACATAAAATCTAAAACAAAACCTTATAAGAATATATTTCCAAGACAATAAATGTTTACAATATATAAAATATAGAAAGTTCCTCCTTCCAATTTGGCATTAGGCCTGACAGGGTAGGGAAAGGGAAAAGCTGATTACAAAATGCCCCTGACACCTCTTTTGGAAAGGTCTTAAAAATCCCAAACAAGGATTTTCCATCCAACCCAAGAATATTTAGGTGCTTTTAATGCCCTCCTGGGGTCAGCCCAGGTGGCCATGGAAGAGGGGAGAGATCTCTTTTTCCTCTATTTGGAAGCAATGTGAGAATTAAATTAGTTCATGAACTGAAGGCACTTCAAACCGTGTTCAGCAGGTAATAAGTATTCAATTAATGTGAAGCACCATTGTTATTGCTGTTGTTTTTGTTGTTACTCCCTTATTTCCTGAGGACACGCCCTGTGTTGGATTGGGCCAGTTTCTTCACTGCCACTTTTTAAAATTCCATTTTTGTTGGTCTTCTCCCAGGAAGATCCTTTAAAGTCCAATTTGACTATCCAATTAACCTCTCTCAGCAGGTCAAACAGTAAAATTTTGACTGAAATAAAGATATGTTATACTTTATTTCTGTATTCTCCACTCTTAATTGTAGTGTTGAGTAAATAACAAAAACTCAATAAATAACTGTTGACCAACTAGTAGGCTTGTTTTTGTTTCTTTCCAGCATGCATTATGACAGAGTATGCAATGAAAGTTGACCACTCATGACTCAACAATTTAAATTTAAATTCTTTTTTTTTTTTTTTTTTTTTTGAGACGGAGTCTTGCTCTGTCGCCCAGGCTGGAGTGCAGTGGCCGGATCTCAGCTCACTGCAAGCTCCGCCGCCCGGGTTTACGCTATTCTCCTGCCTCAGCCTCCGGAGTAGCTGGGACTACAGGCGCCCGCCACCTCGCCTGGCTAGTTTTAAATTTAAATTCTTAAACATCAATAATCATTTCTTTGCAAATATGATCAAAAGGTAAAGGCAATGTTTATAACTCCTTCCTTACAAAATACTCCTGAGCACGTTTGCCAACGTGTATTTATCTACATTGTTTGGCCCCGCTAACATTTTTCTCATAAATCCCTTCCTTACAAGTTATCCTGTAAAATCTGACACTATATATGATACAGATGTACCAAATATGTCCTTTTCTCCTAATGTATCATACTGTTAAAATTTAAACAAGGGCTTCCATCTGTATTAAATATTTAAAGAATCTGCAAGTTTGTATATTAATTCCTATTTTTCACCATATTGTGTTAGTATCTAATTATAATATCTGGAATTTTCTTAAACTCACTGATTATGCATGAGTAACTATTGAAGTGAAAAGCTTATAGTTACTAGAAATTTCAGGAAAGGGAGAATATGACACCTATTTCCAAATACTTCAAAATGTATCTCAATTTGTTTGACAGGAATACTACCTCACTAGTTGCTGCAGATTACCACCCGAGAGTCCAGTCTGGGTATCCCTATCAGAAATGCTTGGGACCAGAACTGCTTCAGATGTCAGATTTTTTTTGGATTTTGGAATATTTGCTTTATACCTACCAGTTGAGCATCACTAACGCCAAATTCCCAAATCAGAAATATTCTAATGAGTATTTCATTTTAGATTTGGAGGATTGCAGATTTCAGATATTTGGATTAGGCATAGTCAACCTTTATATGGTGAGTAGCACAGTCTAAATGCAGCTTATTTCAATAAATAATACTTATGTAGAAACAGTCCTTGACATACTAGGTGTCTAGGAATGTTGAACAAATCCTGTTGTCTTAAATATGATCATGCAAGAATGTGAGATACAAAATATAGTGTTCTCATGGTGTATATATATATATATGCTAATAAACCCCTGACAAGGCGTAGTGGTGGTTCACACCTGTAATCCCAGCACTTTGGGAGAGTGTAAGTAGCTGTATAATTCCTGAAAGTAGCATAAACGTTTTTATAACCAAAATCCAAGTCCCCCTTTTACTTACAATGATACAATTGAGATTAATTGAGATACAACTGAGATACAATTGAGATACACTTGAGATTAAGAGTTCGAGACTAGTGGACAACATGGTGAAACGCTGTCTCTACTAAAAATACAAAAATTAGCCGGACATGGTGGTGTACACCTGTAGTCCCAGCTACTCGGGAGGCTGAGGCAGGAAAATCGCTTGAACCCGGGAGGCAGAGGTTGCCATGAGCCGAGACTGAGCCACTGCACTCCAGCCTGGGTGACAGAGCGAAACTCAGTCCCAAAAAATAAAATAAAATAAAATAGAATAAAATAAAATAAAATAAACCCCTTTGAAAAGTCATGAGACTGAGTAAGTAAAAGGCCTGTGAATCTATCTGATTTTTCTAGATTCATCTGTATATAATGATATAATGATTTTTTTAAATACCTGAATTTAATTCTTTAAAATTTTTGACCAGACTTAAAATAGGAGTCTGCATTCCTATGTAAAATGTAAGCATTATGTAACTCATTTTAACAGAAGGCTGAGGAAAGGAATAAAAATACATATTTAAAATACACTAAATCATAATTTCCTACCTTAACTATAGTTTTAAATACACATTAATTCAAATAAATGTTTAATATCAATATTTAAAATATATTACAAAGAGCAATTAGGGATAATAGAAAATTTTGCTTCAAATTCTCTCACAGCATTTTCTGTATACAAATCTCTTATAACACTCTGGAGATGATTCCATAAATTTTTAATTTCAAAATCCTTTCAATTTACCATTCTACACACTTTAGAGCTAAATCTGTGCCTCCATACAGTACTTCCATATTGTGCCTCCCCTGTAAAATGTAGGCATTTCCAAGGAATTTTAAAAAAGTAAAAACAAGGGAACTAATTAGATGTACATATATATATATATATATATATATATATATATGCTGCATGTACGTATATATATGTGTTGCGTGTATGTATGTGTGTGTCGGTGTCACACACACACTGGTGTCACTACAAATAACAAAAATCTAAAATAGAAGTGATTTTTATCTAAAATCAATACTTCCTCCATTGTTCGCAAACCATACACAAATGTTCATATACATCTAAAAATAATTTGGCAAGCAGAGTTGGATAAAACATTATCTTATCATTTTCCCTCAAAATAATTTTATATCTTACTTTTAAAGTACTTTGAAAACTAAGAATTTCCAAGTTGGGAAAAGCCCTGGAATCATTGCCAACAGCAACTTTTACGAAATCATGGAAGAATGAAGTCTTCTAGGGAACCTTCCCAGTCTTCTGCAATAGTTCAGAATCTTCAAATTTATCACTGATATTTATTCAGAAATATATTATCCTTAACACGTTGTTTCTATCTAAAAGCAAAATGATATAAAAATCTTTTTCTTTTTTTTTTTTTTTTTTTTTTTTTTTGAGATGAAGTCTCACTCTGTCACCAGGCTGGAGCGCAGTGGCGCCATCTCGGCTCACTGCAACCTCCAACTCCCTGGTCCAAGCGGTTCTCCTGCCTCAGGTTCCGGAGTAGCTGGGATTACAGGCACCAGCCACCACACCCAGCTAATTTTTGTATTTTCACACCCAGCTAATTTTTTTGTATTTTTAGTAGAGACGGGCTTTCACCATGTTGGCCAGGATGGTCTCGATCTCCTGACCTTGTGATCCACCCGCCTCGGCCTCCCAAAGTGCTGGGATTACAGGCATGAGCCACCACGCCCGGCCATAAAAATCTTTTTGTGGTCTGCCCCTACTGTCTGGCACTTAACTACCCAGGAAACTCTGTTACTAGAAAGCTTGTAAATTTTTACCATACAATCCTCTCTACTAGATAGTTTATAAAGAACTTTAGTATTGCCACTGGTCTTTTAGGAGCCCCTCTGTACTTCTCTATACCCAGAAAATAACGTATCTATTTCTGCCCCTTTTCTCTCATTGTGAATCAGTTTCCTTCTCTCAATATAAGCCATCCTATATTTACTGAGTTGTAATAGTATTTGCAATAGCACTTTGTCAAAGTATATGTGAGGGGCAGTTGGAACACAATTTTTTTTTTTAGTTATGGAAGTAATATATGTCCATATTGAAAAATAAATCAAACAGTACAAAAGGGATAATGTAAAAAGTAAACATCACATTTCCCAGAGCAGACGACTATTAGTTTTGCAGATTGTTCCATACATTTTTATAATATAAATCCAAGTACACACACATCTTTGAAAAATAGACTCTATTTATACCTACTCTTTTGTACCTTTTTTCTCAATTATTACATTCTCATTAATAATTGCTGTTCATCAACATTTCTGGTTCTCCTCCTTAGAAGGTCATAGTAGGATTGTACTTTCCTACTCCTTGAAGTTAGGTGTGGCTATGTGACTTATTTTGGCCAATGCAATGTGATAAGTGGAGGGTAGTGCTTCTAGACGGAAGCATCTAAGATGCCACTCTGCATATTCTACTTCCTTTCACCATATGGTGGAGCCCAGGACACTAGTGAGAACATCATGAGACAGAGACCCTCACTGACACATAATAGATATGTAACACGAGTCTTTGTTGTTTAAAGACCCAGATTTTGAGGTTACCTTCACAGTCTATTCTCACTCATACTACATTTTGAAGAAAATTCATATCAGTACATACAGATCTACCTCATTCACTGAGATGGTTTCATAATACTCTTTTAGATGAATAAATTATAATTTAATTCATTTGATCTACAAGTATTTTATGAGTGTCTATCATGTCCTCAATAGTGCTGTGTTTTAAATGTTAAGTTCATTTAATTATCACAAATCTGTGAGGTAGGTCCTATTCTTAATCACAGTTACATACATTTTTTAAAAAGTGAAAGCACTAGAGATTAAGTTAGAATTGTCCCCAAGTGCCAACAGACTATAAATGGCAGAGCCAAAATTTGAACCCAGCTATGGCTACAGAGCCAATGCTTTTAATTACCAAGTTATTCTGCCTTTCCATATTCTAGAGAAACAGATAATATGTAAACATAGAAGACAATATTAAATAGTAATAGTTACTATGATGACAATAAAACAGAGTAATATGATGGGAAGTGGGAGCTACTTTGTGGTGGGAAGTTAGGAAAGGCTTCTTTGAGGAAATGATACTTAAGCTGAGACCTGAATGACAAGAAAAAAACAGTCATGTAAAAAAACTAGGGAAGAGGCATTCCAAGAGGAAAGAATAGCTAGTGCAAATGCCTTAAAGTGGAAAAGACCGGGTATGTCCCAGAAAGAGACAGACAGCTACTGTTGTTGGAGCACACTAAGGCAGGGGAATAGTAACAGCAGATTTTACCAATCTTTCACTGACGGGCAATATTTCATCTGATATTCTTTTACATGTACCTTCATGTATTTATATAGGACAAAGTGTAGAATATGTGTCAAGAACTTGAACTGCTGGGTCCAATTTTGGTAGATATCACGAAATGTCCCTCCAAAAAGATGACAAAAGAAAAAAACTGTGTCAACAGAAGGAAGGGCTTGCTTTCCATATTCTCTCTTATACCATCATCAAACATTTCTAAACTTTGTTAATTTGTTACTTTTTTTCCCAATGTCATGTCATTGCTGATTTCATCTCCAATTACTTAATTCTGTTTGAAGTTAAATCCTTTTTCATGTATTTAATGCTTATCTGTATTTCTGTAGCTATGAACTACCTTTTCAGGGGCTCTACCACTTTTTTAATTGGGGTTTTAATGTGCTCATACTTATTTTGTAAAAAATCTTTGTATATTAAGATCATGAGCCCTTTGTCATATGTGTTGCAAATGTATTTTTAGCCTGTAATATAATATTTAACTTTATGATCCTTTTATCAAATTAAATTTTGGATTGAATAACTGATCTTTACTGAGTTCAAATGCCTCATCTAATTATACAGTAAATTCCTGCATATATTATGGTCTACTATTTGACTCTCTTGTTATGAACAATAATAAACTATTTTAATCCTATAACTTTAACCCTTTTTTATATATATTTGGTAGAACTAGTTCCCCTTCAGTGCACTTCCACTCCAGTTTTTTCCTGGCTATTCCCAGGTGTTTATTTCCAGATAAAAATACACATCATGTTGTCAATTTCTAAAAAAAAAAAAAAAAAAAAAAAAAAA